>NW_023396763.1:0-130495 GCF_011125445.2 Fundulus heteroclitus
AAGAAAAAAAAAGAAGAAAAAGTAAGAGGCTTGCGCCGCAGAAGAGTTGAAATCTGCCTAAACATTAATGGACTTAGTAATACCTGAAAAGAGAATGACTGCTTAGTAGAAAGACGGCCTTAAATCCCCGTGGGTGCACTTTGATGGAATATTATAGCGTAACGGGACTTTTTGTTCTCCCCCCTCTCCTCGGGGTTCAGGGGGCTTTTTAAACATTCTATGCACGAAAAGAGACAGCAGAATCGCTTTCGCAGATGTTTTAGTGCGCCTTACTTACAGTGTCTCCGTGCTTGCTGGAAACCTCGGGAGAATATCATGTCACTGGCAGCAGATTGTGTGAGCCCTCACTCGGACATTGCCCCCGACCGGGCAGGAGTACGCCTGCAGCTCGGTGCCGCTGATGGGGAGCGCGGGCGAGCGTCAGCAGCGCGCAGGTCGGCACCTGCATGCCGGAGCGCCGCGGTGGAAGGGTCCGATGTCCGGCAAGTCCGCAGCGACATAGAGCCTATCTGCTGAAGTTCACAGCCTCTGGTGTGGGATTATTATGTTTTTTTTTTTTTTTTTCTAAAGGCGGGGTGGGTAGTCCTGAGAGCCCAGCGTGTCCTCGCATGGGCCCGGAGCTGAGCTGAGGAGGAGTTGGGGATGCTGCGGGGCGGACGGCTGCACCTCTGTGGTGGCTGTGGTGGAGGTGGTCTTCAATTTAAGGAGAGGGTGGACTTACAAGGCAGGGTTAGAATGCGCCCCCATCCCCTTTTTCCCCTCCCTTCTGCTTAATGTTTGTCTTAAAACACGGGCTATGCGATCATTTTTGTCGGTGGAGTCAGGGGCGGTGTTTTGCGTGGATGCTACCCTGGGCAATAAGCCCCACTCTACTGCCACACCACACAGGAAGGACATACATAGGCAGTAAATTTAGGAGTTTTAGCGTAGAATATATCATACGCTCTGAGCGGGGGTTCCAAACTTTTCAGCCTGCAGTGCGACCAGGGCCGGATTATCCATAAGGGCCTGTGGGCCCGTGCCAGGGGCATAACCCTGGGGGGCACCAGCATGACACATGCTTTAAAAATATATTTTTTCATAAATTGTTATATTATTATTGGAAATTGTTGAAAGACCATGCATTATTCGTTTTGTGAACACTTGATGTCACAATGATAATAAATGATAAATAAATCAAGATTTTTTTTATTTCAACATTTTAAAATGAGATATTTGAATATTGCTCACTGCTCATATGCCTACATGTAGTTGTGTAAGTTAGTAAATTACATTACAGAAATCCCCTTGATTATATCTGATGTTTTTGACGGAGGACAGCACGGGTAAGGGGGTGGGGGTGTTTTAAGGTATAGTGCCCAGGGGCACCACATTGTCTTAATACGGGCCTGCCTGCGACCCCAAAATAACATGCCACAGGCTGGTGGGTGGGATCTTCTTTTTTTCCTTTTTTTTTTTGATTAAATTATGAGAATAAAGTCGTAAAATTAAAGATAAAGTAATTGAAAAAAAAAACCTCTTATAGAAAGCTGCTGCCATCCCCGTGTGTTAAAATGAGTCTGTTAAAGTTAATAGGCATGGTATTTTTAATTTTCTATTTATTTATACGTCAGTAGCTCACTCTGGTTGCTTACAAAGTTTTTATGAAAGATCACGTCCTGATGGGCTATTAGTTGTTATTTTGGTGTTTTATGTTTTACTCAATTTGTTAGCATAAAGCCCCTTTTTTTGTTATTTACAATGATAACGGAACTTAGTGCACTTGCGCAACAGGGGTTAAAACAAGGAAGCGGCTTAAAAAAAAAAAAACTGTGCAAAAATATATATGATTTCTAAGAGGGAAAAGACTGGAATATCGCTGGGAATTCAGTATGAACGTTTGTGTTCACTGAAGTGGACGTAAACCTGCCGAGGCTCAGATGTGGACCACAGAGTTAATTGACATGAGTAAACGCGTTCTGATATGAGGTTCTTAAAGTTGCTGTAGATCAGTGTATTTAATTAATAAAAATTGGTCTTGGATTACGCCGAGCTGCCGTTTTTACCCACGCAGGCATTGCAGAGGGTCAGGCTTGGTCTGGCATTATTTACAAGTAATTTATGAATGAAGCAAACCAGCCTTATAGGCGCCTGCCATAGCATTTGCAATGAGGAGGCAGTGCTGTGCGAAGCACAGCACTGCCTCCCATGCAAATGCATGGACGGCACCTATTACTATTTCACCTCTAAACCACTCTCTTTATTAGGCGCCTGCCATAGCATTTGCAATGAGGAGGCAGTGCTGTGCGAAGCACAGCACTGCCTCCATGCAAATGCATGGAGGCACCTATTACTATTCACCTCTAAACGGACTCTTTATTAGGCGCCTGCACATAGCCTTTGCAATGAGGAGGCAGTGCTGTGCGAAGCACAGCACTGCCTCCCCATGCAAATGCATGGAGGCACTATTACTAATTCACCTCTAAACCACTCTCTTAATTATTTTCTTTAACTTATTCTCCCTTTCCCCCTTCCAACCGATTAATGCGGCCGAACCGTAAGCGTGCCAACCCCCCACAATTGAGGTATAAAACGTGCGGCTCGGTCTCGAGCATGTGTGCTACTACGTTTTTTGGGTTTCGAGTTACCATGGCAACAAAATAAGCGAAAAAACCACCCCCAAACAACCCCATAGGGATCAATGTTATCGCGGTAGAAAGAAAGCCTAAAAAAGTCTCAAAATGACCGTTTTCAAAGCAGTACTGTGTCGTCATGCTTGTACCTACGAACACCGTTAACTTCCAGTTTGTAGATATATCTGTGACCTACTCAGAAGTGAAACGGGATGTGGATATCTTTTATCGTCTCCTCACAGTTACTCCTCAAAGCTCATGTCCAAAAATTAGCGAAATCATCGTTTACAATGAAAGTCAATGACGGAATTCTCCAACCGCTAGAGTGGCCCACTCTAGCTTTTTTAAGATTTCAAAAACTCCAAACAACTTGACTACTCGCTCAATTTTCACTCTATGTAGACAAATTATTACATCAAAACGTAGGAATTTTTGTCAGGATTCGGGAAATGTAACCCTCATTGGTGTGGCATTTATAGATTTTTCGCAAATCACCTCAGACCGACACCAAACCCGAAACCTCCCCCATTCATTTCCTATGGAGCGGTTTTGAAAAATGACGTCTGAAAATCCAAAACATCACATGTTTTCGCATCGTCACTACTCCTAAACCGTTTTTATTTACAGGCATGAGACTTTCACACATGAATGTCCCAACCCTTCTGGCACTCAAGAAAAATGAATTTTGTGGATAACTGTTACGGTTTTTTCCACAGGAACAATTTGTTCGGGAGTAGCGAATGTGCAAAATCCTGAAATCGCTTTGGAGCTGCATTTTCCCACATCATCCACTTTTTTACATCGTCGCTGTGCCTACACCGATTTTTGTAAAAATATGAAAATGAGCTACATGGTCATCAAAAGCCTGCTGATACTCATGGTAAAGAATTATTTGATATCTCTTATACTTTTGAGCTACAGCGATTGTTCGGAACCGTTTAAGAGGATTTCTGAAAATCCATAAAAATCCCATTTAGATCATAATTTTTTACGCCTTTATTAAACTTTTCCAGCAAAAACCGATAGCAAGTCTTCTTCCCCTATCCGTACGAAATAAACAGAAAAAAATTACGTCTTACCATTTACGGTTCCGGAGAAAATCGTGCGTTGTCGAGGCAAAGTTCTCCATTATAATCCAATGGGACTTATTGTGACCAAAGTGTCTGCACTTCGGGCCGCTGCAGCTGTGTCAGTGAGTTCCATGACGACGGAACTCTGAGGGCCCAGAGCTAGACGCTCCATTGAGAATACAATGGCAACTTTCATCGCTCACTGCAGTGGCTGTGATTAATGTAGAAATCTGAAATTCGCACAGTCACTTCCTCTTAACATTTTAAAATTTCCATGTGACTTTCAGCCATGTGTCAGTTTTCTGTGCCATTTTGGATCAAACCACTTATGTTTCCAATAATGCATGCCCATATATGGCGCTACAGTGTAGCACAGATGGAAAGTGCAGGCTTTGCATGCAAGAGGTCGTGGGATCGATTCCCGGTATGGAAAACTTGGAGTTTTGTATTATAATCCTCACAGTGTGAATATCAAACATGTGTGCTGATCCCATAAAGTATTTTTTGTACCACGCGCCATTTTCAGTTACCATGGCAACGTTATAAATGACGTTTTTTCTCCCTATTTGAGGCACATCCCCAGTACAGGATTTGGACCAAACTGAGAGAGTACACTCACCCAGTGATACCATACACAACCATGTTAGCGGCTAACGGTTAGCATGTTGCTAACCGGAATTAGCTCTAGGAAGCCTGTACAAACTTCTGCTTGACAGATTTGGTGAATTTTAGGATTTTCTCCCTTTTTAGGCACTTCTCAGTACAGGATTTCAACCAAACTAACAGAGTAACATCACCCGGTGATACTGAACACAGCCATGCTAGCGGCTAACCGTTAGCATGTTGCTAACCGGAAATAGCTTTAGGAAGGTCCTACCAACAGCTGCTTAGCCAGAGTTCTTCAACCTTTACAGACAGAGAGGGCTGTAGCTGTCAGTGAGTCTCCATGACAACGCTGCTAGCAAGAGGCTCCTAGGAGGTCCATTGACTTAACATGGCACCTTTCAACAGCCGCTGCGAGGGCTGTGAAGACCGTAGGAACCTGAAATTCGCAGTGTTACTTCCTGTTGCTATTTCTGACGGTACGGTACGCACCAAGTGGCAGGCGCCTTGCTAAATTTCTTCAGAAATTTTTCTAGTTAGGCGCCTGCCATAGCATTTGCAATGAGGAGGCAGTGCTGTGCGAAGCACAGCACTGCCTCCCATGCAAATGCATGGAGGCACCTATTACTATTCACCTCTAAACCACTCTCTTTATTATTCTTTACTTATTCTTCCTTCACGATTAATGCGGCCCGAACCGTAGCGTGCACCCCCACAATTGAGGTATAAAAACGTGCGGCTCGGTCTCGAGATGTGTGCTACTACGTTTTTTGGGGTTTCGAGTTACCATGGCAACAAAATAAGCGAAAAACCACCCCCAAACAACCCCATAGGGATCAATGTTATCGGGTAGAAAGAAAGCCTAAAAAAAGTCTCAAAATGACCGTTTTCAAAGCAGTACTGTGTCGTCATGCTTTTACCTACGAACACCGTTTAACTTCCAGTTTGTAGATATATCTGTGACCTACTCAGAAGTGAAAACGGGATGTGGATATCTTTTATCGTCTCCTCACAGTTACTCCTCAAAGCTCATGTCCAAAAATTAGCGAAATCATCGTTTACAATGAAAGTCAATGACGGAATTCTCCAACCGCTAGAGTGGCCCACTCTAGCTTTTTAAAGATTTCAAAACTCCAAACAACTTGACCTTACTCGCTCAATTTTCACTCTATGTAGACAAATTATACATCAAAACGTAGGAATTTTTGTCAGGATTCGGGAAATGTAACCCTCATTGGTGTGGCATTTATAGATTTTTTCGCAAATCACCTCAGACCGACACAAACCCGAAACCTCCCCCATTCATTTCCTATGGAGCGGTTTTGAAAAATGACGTCTGAAAATCCAAAACATCACATGTTTTCGCATCGTCACTACTCCTAAACCGTTTTATTTACAGGCATGAGACTTTCACACATGAATGTCCCAACCCTTCTGGCACTCAAGAAAAATGAATTTTGTGGATAACTGTTACGGTTTTTCCACAGGAACAATTTGTTCGGGAGTAGCGAATGTGCAAAATCCTGAAATCGCTTTGGAGCTGCATTTTCCCACATCATCCACTTTTTTACATCGTCGCTGTGCCTACACCGATTTTTGTAAAAATATGAAAATGAGCTACATGGTCATCAAAAGCCTGCTGATACTCATGGTAAAAGAATTATTTTGATATCTCTTATACTTTTTGAGCTACAGCGATTTGTTCGGAAACCGTTTTAAGAGGATTTCTGAAAATCCATAAAAATCCCATTTAGATCATAATTTTTTACGCCTTTATTAAACTTTTTCCAGCAAAAACCGATAGCAAGTCTTCTTCCCCTATCCGTTACGAAATAAACACAGAAAAAATTACGTCTCTACCATTTACGGTTCCGGAGAAATCGTGCGTTGTTCGAGGCAAAGTTCTCCATTATAATCCAATGGGACTTATTGTGACCAAAGTGTCTGCACTTCGGCCGCTGCAGCTGTGTCAGTGAGTTTCCATGACGACGGAACTCTGAGGGCCAGAGCTAGACGCTCCATTGAGATACAATGGCAACTTTCATCGCTCACTGCAGTGGCTGTGATTAATGTAGAAATCTGAAATTCGCACAGTCACTTCCTCTTAACATTTTAAAATTTCCATGTGACTTTCAGCCATGTGTCAGTTTTCTGTGCCATTTTGGATCAAACCACTTATGTTTCCAATAATGCATGCCCATATATGGCGCTACAGTGTAGCACAGATGGAAAGTGCAGGCTTTGCATGCAAGAGGTCGTGGGATCGATTCCCGGTATGGAAAACTTGGAGTTTTGTATTATAATCCTCACAGTGTGAATATCAAAACATGTGTGCTGATCCCATAAAGTATTTTTTTGTACCACGCGCCATTTTCAGTTACCATGGCAACGTTATAAATGACGTTTTTTCTCCCTATTTGAGGCACATCCCAGTACAGGATTTGGACCAAACTGAGAGAGTACACTCACCCAGTGATACCATACACAACCATGTTAGCGGCTAACGGTTAGCATGTTGCTAACCGGAATTAGCTCTAGGAAGCCTGTACAAACTTCTGCTTGACAGATTTGGTGAATTTTAGGATTTTCTCCCTTTTTAGGCACTTCTCAGTACAGGATTTCAACCAAACTAACAGAGTAACATCACCCGGTGATACTGAACACAGCCATGCTAGCGGCTAACCGTTAGCATGTTGCTAACCGGAAATAGCTTTAGGAAGGTCCTACCAACAGCTGCTTAGCCAGAGTTCTTCAACCTTTACAGACAGAGAGGGCTGTAGCTGTCAGTGAGTCTCCATGACAACGCTGCTAGCAAGAGGCTCCTAGGAGGTCCATTGACTTAACATGGCACCTTTCAACAGCCGCTGCGAGGGCTGTGAAGACCGTAGGAACCTGAAATTCGCAGTGTTACTTCCTGTTGCTATTTCTGACGGTACGGTACGCACCAAGTGGCAGGCGCCTTGCTAAATTTCTTCAGAAATTTTTCTAGTTAATATTATTCTTATTATTCCACGATTAATGCGGCCAGAACCATAGCGTGCACCCCCAAGATATAGGTACCAAAACTTGTGGCTCGGTCGGGAATAGTGTGCTACTACTTTTATTGGGGTTTCGAGTTACCATGGCAACATAATTAGCGAAAAACCACCCCCCAAAAAACCCATATTAATCAATGGAGTCGGGTAGAAAGAAAGCCTCAAAAAAGCCTCCAAATGACCATTTTCAATGCTGTACTGTTTCGTCATGCTTTCACCTACGAACACCGTTTAACTTCCAGTTTGTAGATATATCTGTGACCTACTCAGAAGTGAAAACGGGATGTGGATATCTTTTATCGTCTCTTCACAGTTACTCCTCAAAGCTCATGTCCGAAAATCAGCGAAATCATCGTTTACAATGAAAGTCAATGACGGAATTCTCCAACCGCTAGAGTGGGCCACTCTAGCTTTTTTAAAGATTTCAAAACTCCGAACAACTTGACCTTTCTCGCTCAATTTTCACTCTACGTAGACAAATTATACATCAAAACGTAGGTATTTTTGTCAGGATTCGGGAAATGTAACCCTCATTGGTGTGGCATTTATAGATTTTTCGCAAATCACCTCAGAGCGACACAAACCCGAAACCTCCCCCATTCATTTCCTATGGAGCGGTTTTGAAAAATGACGTCTAAAAATCCAAAACATCACATGTTTTCGCATCGTCGCTACTCCTAAACCGTTTTATGTACAGACATGAGACTTTCACACATGAATGTCCCAACCCTTCTGGCACTCAAGAAAAATGAATTTTGTGGATAACTGTTACGGTTTTTCCACAGGAACAATTTGTTCGGGAAGTAGCGAATGTGCAAAATCCTGAAATCGCTTTGGAGCTGCATTTTCCCACATCATCCACTTTTTTACATCGTCGCTGTGCCTACACCGATTTTTGTAAAAATATGAAAATGAGCTACATGGTCATCAAAAGCCTGCTGATACTCACAGTGAAAGAATTATTTTGATATCTCTTATACTTTTTTAGCCAGAGCGATTTGTTCGGGATCATTTTCAGAGGATTTCTGAAATTTCATAAAAATGTCCTTTAGATCATAATTTTTTACGCCTTTATTAAACTTTTTCCAGCAAAAACCGATAGCAAGTCTTCTTCCCCTATCCTTTACGAAATAAACACAGAAAAAATTACGTCTCTACCATTTACGGTTCCGGAGAAATCGTGCGTTGTTCGAGGCAAAGTTCTCCATTATAATCCAATAGGCTGACTTGGACAAAAAGTGTCTGCACTTCTTTTAGACTGGCCCGCTGCAGCTGTGTCAGTGAGTTTCCATGACGACGGAACTCTGAGGGCCAGTGGGAGACGTTCCATTGAGATACAATGGCAACTTTCGACGCTAGCTGCAGCGGCTGTGATTAATGTAGAAATCTGAAATTCGCACAGTCACTTCCTCTTAACATTTTAAAATTTTCATGTGACTTTCAGCCATGTGTCAGTTTACTGTCCCATTTTGGATTTTACATGCTTTCCTATTGGGTCTTTGCTTCAAACAGGACCTGGCATGATGCCTAGACACGACCCACTTGGCCAATACAGCACCACCCACATGTGGGAAATGGCACTACACACCATTTTGGTCAAATGTTGAGTTCTGGGCCCAGATGTGGTGAGGCTGAGTTGCTAAAGGAGGCCAATCTGACCAATGAACTTTGGTCACGTTTGGTGACATTAAGTATTGGCACCCCTATTTGAGGCACTTCCCAGTACAGGATTTGGACCAAACTGACAGAGTACAATCACCCGCTGGTACTGAACACAACCTTGTTAGCGGCTAACTGTTAGCATGTTGCTAACCGGAAGTAGCTCTAGAAAGGTCTCACCATCTTCTGCTTCACAGAGTCTGTTCTTACTTTAGAGAGAAAGCTCCACAAGAAATTTGGGCTACGTGGCATAAAGCATCTCCAAGCTATGAGGTGTCAAACATCCAATGCTTTTCAATGGGGGACCAAACCCCTTATGGTCCCAATACTGCATGCCCATATATGGCGCTACAGTATAGCTCAGATGGAAAGTGCAGGCTTTGCATGCAAGAGGTCGTGGGATCGAAACCCGGTGTGGCAGACTAAGATTTTTGTATTATAATCCCCACAGTGTGTATATTAAAACATATGTGCTGATCCCATGAAGTATTTGTTTGTACCACCCGCCATTTTCAGTTACCATGGCAACGTTATAAACTACGTTTTTTCTCCCTATTTAAGGCTCATCCCAGTACAGGATTTGGACCAAACTGACAGAGTACACTCACCCAGTGATACCAAACACAACCATGTTAGCGGCTAACGGTTAGCATGTTGCTAACCGGAAGTAGCTCTAAGAAGCCTGTACAAACTTCTGCTTGACAGATTTGGTGAATTTTAGCATTTTCTCCCTTTTTAGGCACTTCTCAGTACAGGATTTCAACAAAACTAACAGAGTAACATCACCCGCTGATACTGAACACAACCATGCTAGCGGCTAACCGTTAGCATGTTGCTAACCAGAAGTAGCTTTAGGAAGGTCCTATCAACTTCTGCTTAGCCAGAGTTCGTCTGCCTTTACAGACATTGAGGGCTGCAGCTGTCAGTGAGTCTCCATGACAACGCTGCTAGCAAGAGGCTCCTAGGAGGTCCATTGACTTAACATGGCACCTTTCAACGGCCGTTGCGGGGGCTGTGAAGACCGTAGGAAGCTGAAATTCGCAGTGTGGCTTCCTGTTGCTATTTCTGACGGTACGGTACGCACCAAGTGGCAGGCGCCTTGCTAAATTTCTTCAGAAATTTTTCTAGTTATTCTTTACTTATTCTTCCTTCACGATTAATGCTGCCCGAACCATAGCGTGCACCCCCACAATTGAGGTATAAAAACGTGCGGCTCGATTACGAGATGTGTGCTACTACTTTTATTGGGGTTTCGAGTTACCATGGCAACAAAATTAACGAAAAACCACCCCCAAAAATCCCATAGGGATCAATGTTATCGGGTAGAAAGAAAAACTCAAAAAAGCCTCCAAATGACCATTTTCAACGCTGTACTGTGTCATCATGCTTTCACCTACAAACACCGTTTAACTTCCAGTTTGTAGATATATCTGTGACCTACTCAGAAGTGAAAACGGGATGTGGATATTTTTTATCGTCTCTTCACAGTTACTCCTCAAAGCTCATGTCCGAAAATCAGCGAAATCATCGTTTACAATGAAAGTCAATGACGGAATTCTCCAACCGCTAGAGTGGCCCACTCTAGCTTTTTTAAAGATTTCAAAACTCCGAACAACTTGACCTTTCTCGCTCAATTTTCACTCTACGTAGACAAATTATACATCAAAACGTAGGTATTTTTGTCAGGATTCGGGAAATGTAACCCTCATTGGTGTGGCATTTATAGATTTTTCGCAAATCACCTCAGAGCGACACAAACCCGAAACCTCCCCCATTCATTTCCTATGGAGCGGTTTTGAAAAATGACGTCTAAAAATCCAAAACATCACATGTTTTCGCATCGTCGCTACTCCTAAACCGTTTTATGTACAGACATGAGACTTTCACACATGAATGTCCCAACCCTTCTGGCACTCAAGAAAAATGAATTTTGTGGATAACTGTTACGGTTTTTCCACAGGAACAATTTGTTCGGGAGTAGCGAATGTGCAAAATCCTGAAATCGGTTTGGAGCTGCATTTTCCCACATCATCCACTTTTTTACATCGTCGCTGTGCCTACACCGATTTTTGTAAAAATATGAAAATGAGCTACATGGTCATCAAAAGCCTGCTGATACTCACAGTGAAAGAATTATTTTGATATCTCTTATACTTTTTTAGCCAGAGCGATTTGTTCGGGATCATTTTCAGAGGATTTCTGAAATTTCATAAAAATGTCCTTTAGATCATAATTTTTTACGCCTTTATTAAACTTTTTCCAGCAAAAACCGATAGCAAGTCTTCTTCCCCTATCCTTTACGAAATAAACACAGAAAAAATTACGTCTCTACCATTTACGGTTCCGGAGAAATCGTGCGTTGTTCGAGGCAAAGTTCTCCATTATAATCCAATAGGCAGACTTGGACACCAAGTGTCTGCACTTTTTTAGACTGGCCCGCTGCAGCTGTGTCAGTGAGTTTCCATGACGACGGAACTCTGAGGGCCAGTGGGAGACGTTCCATTGAGATAGAATGGCAACTTTCGACGCCAGCTGCAGCGGCTGTGATTAATGTAGAAATCTGAAATTCGCACAGTCACTTCCTCTTAACATTTTAAAATTTTCATGTGACTTTCAGCCATGTGCCAGTTTACTGTCCCATTTTGGATTTTACATGCTTTCCTATTGGGTCTTTGCTTCCAACAGGACCTGACATGATGCCTAGACACGACCCACTTGGCCAATACAGCACCACCCACATGTGGGAAATGGCACTACACACCATTTTGGTCAAATGTTGAGTTCTGGGCCCAGATGTGGTGAGGCTGAGTTGCTAAAGGAGGCCAATCTGACCAATGAACTTTGGTCACGTTTGGTGACATTAAGTATTGGCACCCCTATTTGAGGCACTTCCCAGTACAGGATTTGGACCAAACTGACAGAGTACAATCACCCGGTGATACTGAACACAACCATGTTAGCGGCTAACTGTTAGCATGTTGCTAACCGGTAGTAGCTCTACAAAGGTCTCACCATCTTCTGCTTCACAGAGTCTGTTCTTACTTTAGAGAGAAAGCTCCACAAGAAATTTGGGCTACGTGGCATAAAGCATCTCCAAGCTATGAGGTGTCAAACATCCAATGCTTTTCAATGGGGGACCAAACCCCTTATGGTCCCAATACTGCATGCCCATATATGGTGCTACAGTATAGCTCAGATGGAAAGTGCAGGCTTTGCATGCAAGAGGTCGTGGGATCGAAACCCGGTGTGGCAGACTAAGATTTTTGTATTATAATCCCCACAGTGTGTATATTAAAACATATATGCTGATCCCATGAAGTATTTTTTTGTACCACCCGCCATTTTCAGTTACCATGGCAACGTTATAAACGACGTCTTTTCTCCCTATTTAAGGCTCATCCCAGTACAGGATTTGGACCAAACTAACAGAGTACACTCACCCAGTGATACCAAACACAACCATGTTAGCGGCTAATGGTTAGCATGTTGCTAACCGGAAGTAGCTCTAGGAAGCCTGTACAAACTTCTGCTTGACAGATTTGGTCAATTTTAGCATTTTCTCCCTTTTTAGGCACTTCTCAGTACAGGATTTCAACCAAACTAACAGAGTAACATCACCCGTTGATACTGAACACAGCCATGCTAGCGGCTAACCGTTAGCATGTTGCTAACGGAAATAGCTTTAGGAAGGTCCTACAAACTGCTGCTTAGCCAGAGTTCTTCTGCCTTTACAGACAGAGAGAGGGCTGCAGCTGTCAGTGAGTCTCCATGACAACGCTGCTAGCAAGAGGCTCCTAGGAGGTCCATTGACTTAACATGGCACCTTTCAACGGCCGTTGCGGGGGCTGTGAAGACCGTAGGAAGCTGAAATTCGCAGTGTGGCTTCCTGTTGCTATTTCTGACGGTACGGTACGCACCAAGTGGCAGGCGCCTTGCTAAATTTCTTCAGAAATTTTTCTAGTGATAGTTCTGCGATTCTGTCCCTAGATCTCGCCATATCTGTTTATATCTGTTAATCACACTCTTGAACAAATCATTTTTAGGTTTAAAAAGGACCATCTAAACATTATCAAGCTGGAGGCTGGGTGCATAGAACCTTGTTTTATCATGATTAAACGTTTTCTGGTCGTTTTATAACCATATTACGTGGCTATATACCTTTAAGCAACTTGTAAAGTTATACTTTGGTATTGGTTTCACAAATAAAGAAATACTAACTCTTTTAAGCACATCAGCATCAAATTCCAAGTACAGACCCCACTTTGATAACCCCTGCTCTAAAAGCATTAAGGCTTTAGAGTTGATTCACCAGTAGAATAACATAATTGGTGTATGCCCTTGAATATCCGGTTACTTGACCAAGTTTGCCTTTGGAAGAATCTTGCTGAAGCCATTTGCTTTTCCTCGCTTGGGATCATGAGGAGGGGGAGTGGGTAAGTCACAAACTTTTCAATGCAAATGTTTTTGGTCATTTATAACGATCATAGGGTTCTTGTGATATTGATTATAAATAGCGCAGTCATTTTTCATTTTTGCTGCAGGTGTTTTAGGATTTTTACGCTTCCATTTGGACCCGAGAAATCTACTAAACTGGAGAAGTGCACGTTCTTCAAATCAAAAGTGGTATGGGAAGCTGAGAGCTGGATAGGCACCCCATCATTCTAATATTGGCTCAGGTCTGCCAAGAATCAGGATGCAGATGGATCATTGGACTTTCAGCCAGGTATTGACTGAACAGGATTAGACTCATCCGGCCATCCTCCCTTTAGGAAAATAATAGAAGGCTGAAGGTTGTGTTACAAAACATTTTTTTTCTTTGGTTTTGCCAATTCTGTCAGAGAGGTAGGGCATCATTTTCCCTGCTGCTGCATATTCTGCCACCTCAGCATGCTAGGAAGGAAATGCATGCTGAAGATCAGTTCTGCTCAGGCGATGGTGCAGGTTGTTGAATGTCATTTTTGGCACACTGTACTGAACGGAATTTACATTTGCATGACGTGGTTTCTTGCTGCAGTCATGTAAGAGCATCCATGAACATCTTGTATGCCAGGAAAAACAATGACAGCCATACTTCCTTGCATCTGGAACCAACAAGCAGATCATCAGTGCATATGTTGTGTTGTGATGAATAAGTTGCTCATCCCCTGCCAAGCAACATCCCTGGAAAACCATTAATGAACTTTTTAAAATGTACATTGTTTGCAATGCAAGTTGTCATGATGCTATAGCAATGTACATTTCCCCACAGACCACTGTCTATTGTGTTGCTGCTGATGCCACAAAAGAATGTCCAAAAGTGAGTTAAACACAACTGTAAATTTTTCCAGTATACAGGAAAGTGAACCTTTTATCAGTTTAGCCTTTTTGGTTTGGTTAACAGTGGCAAGACTAACATTACAAGGTAAATGACAAGAATTAAAAAAAAAAAACGTCTTGAAGGATGCATTTTGTGCATTAAACCTGAATCCTACATATTGTCATGGGTTAGACCAATTGAGTCTTTAAAAAAAGTGAAATGTGTGTTTTGTGTGATCTTTTCCTTTAGACTGTGAAACAGTAGCACCAATGGGTGTAGACTGTAACACCAACATTGCTAATTTTAGGATAAATTATCAATTTATACTTACCATAAGTTTAATTCACTTTTGTGAAATTAATACTAGAGAGGAGTAGAAGGTAACACTCTCAGTGTTGAAGTTTTATTCTTTCACAGTGGGCTTTTAAGACTAAGTGCATTTCCAAAACTCGTCTAGTGTTGATATTACCCACCACAGCAATTTACTTTTAACATTTAGGGCATGCAATAACGTGAACTCTTTTGAAATGGTTAATTTAACACTTCGGTGTTGGTTACCACATAAACTCCACAGGTGTGTTGACTTCATTTCTGAGTGTTGATTCTGCACAATTCACACTTGCTGAGTGACAGTTCTTTTCTTTTTTTTTTTAGGAGGGCTGTCCTGTTGGATGGTGAACCTGTTCCCCAGTCTGAAGTGTTATGTAGCCTATAATATGTTTATATATATATATATATATATATATATATATATATATATATATATATATATATATATATATATATACCAGGTGCTTTTGCTACATCCAACCCCCTATCAAGTCTGGTCAGCCTAATTTGCTGAAGCGACGCATCCCCTCTGCATGATGCTGCCACTACCATGTTTCAGCAAAGGTGTGCCATTTTCTGCAGCTCTTCCACAGTTACAATGACCACATTGTCTTCTCTATTGGTTTCTTGATAAGGTTTGCATTGTGCAATTCTTTTTTCACTTACAAGTGATAGAATGATTCACCTGATGCTCAAAGATTTAACATATAGTTTCATAGTACGACCCTGCTCTTAAGCCCCAGTACCTTTACCCAACTTGATCTGTTGGACTTTCCTCCTTGGTCTGTTCACCAATGTTCTCTAGCAAACCTCTAGCCTTCACAGAACAGCTTTATTTAGCTAAGCATTCACTTACACACAGGTGGACTTAACTACTTAGGGGACAACTCAGGGCAATTGGTCACAATAGATTTAATTTAAAAGTGCCAGAGTAAATGGGGCTACATGCAAATCCAGACCACACCTTTGAGATTATTATGTGGGGAAAAAAATGTAAATACAAATGAAGCCAAAATTTACACTCCCTATCTCAGTCATGTACTGCTTTTTTTTTTTTGGCTGATCGCTTAAACTAACAACCAAAATACTTCCCTTGAGTGGGATCATGTCTGTCTAAGGGATAGCCAGGTATGTCAAAGGGAAGGTTTAAAATACGGTAGTTAGATATACAGACAGTGGTGCTGAAGACGGAAGGCAGAACTAAAGTTTAAACACTTGGATGTGACCAAAATGAACAGGGCATCCAACGGTCTTGAAAATTGTATCTTGTACACACTTTTCCTCCCATTTTTTGTTATGGGAGAATAATAACAATACTACTACTAACAACAACAACGATAATAATAATAATAATAATAATAATAATAATAATAATAATAATAATAATAATAATAATAATAATAATAATAATAATAACAATAATAATAATAATAATAATAATAATGCTAAAGATAATAATAATAATAATTGCAGTGGTTTTGAGCGTTTTCTTTTTTACTGTTTTGTGTAACTCGGCAACAGTGGCTCCAAAGCATCCTTTTGGACAATGTAGTCCACCCGCATCATTTTCTTCCACAGCTCCGCCGTCTACAGCCTACACTTCCCAGCGTTCCTCGGGAATGTTGCGCTCCGTTGTTTTCCCAGCTCAGACGCGGCTAGTTCAAGTTGCCATAGCAGAGAGAAGCGCAGGGAACTCGTCTGTTAGTCGCCGGTACCGAAGCAAACTCGGCCGGGCCGTCATTCCGCTATACTTTATAACGTTAAATGTCTCTTATTTGTTTTTATGCAGGCGCTTTAAAGTCTTATCCGAAGCTTTAATACATTAGTTGGCTAACGTTTGGTTAGCTAGGCGGCTAACGTTCCCTATAGTTTCCACTCGTTGCTAACCGGTTGGGAGCATCCTTCGCGACTATGCGCCGGGATGCGGTTTGTGGGCTTCAGCGCAGTTTTGTTGCCGCTCGGATAGAGCTCTGTATCGCCTAGGCGATCAGATTAAGATGACAACGCGTCAGTGGAGTTTTCCGATGCCATGTTTGCGCTTTGTAGAAAAAGTTCCCAACCGTCCCACCCCGCCGTGTAATCTCATTAACGTCAGGGCGAACAGTTAGCGTCTCCCCTCCCATGTGCCTCCCGCTGGAGACGTCCCAAGCCATGGACACGTCCAGCGAGTCAGACTCCTACGAAAGGAGGACCCGGGGAGGCAGGCGCCGGGGGCGTGACGTCCACCGCAGGTCGGGCCGGGACAGAGGCAGGGACAGCGGCAGCGGAGACGAGGGGCGAGCCGCGGACATCTCGGACAAAATCAGCACCCTGGCCAACACCTTACAGGTAATGCGATGGAGACGCCTGCTTGGATTTCACGCACTAGTGTTTGCATACGCTATCAATAACCCTCATCAGGGACTTACAGGCCCACTTCCATACAGAAAACCCCTATTATTATCTTCAGCTGTCACTTTATACACGTATTATTAATAATGTATAACTTATACTTCAGTGATGGTATTAAGGCGTTACTTTGATGTCTGGTTGTGCTGTTCTTTTTACATATCTCTTTGCAGGTGAAGAAGCACACTGAGGATCTATCGTTCACTCCCTTTTCTCCCCCCCCCCCCTCCTCTACCTTCTTGTTTCTGTGTCCGCATAACAATAAATATTCAATGCATTGATTATAATGAAGCTTCTTGCACGTTTAAATCAAGCGGATCACTATGGCGAATGCGGTAAAGCTCCGCTTGTGAAAGTAAAATCTGTTGGGCTCTTTTTTTGGCATTAAGAAAATCACCAGTATAGTACTAGACATGCAACTAAAGGTAATTTCACTTTACCCATAGTGAGAACAAATGCCATAAAAAATACTGTTGTGTTTAGAGGTATGAAAGAATGGAATATTCTGCCAAAACATATCCTGCTTGCTAATAATGTCAATAAATTTAAATTATATGTAAAACAGTATTTATCAAAATAATATAACTCAATGTTTATATATATATATATATATGCATGTGTGTGTGTGTGTGTGTGTGTGTGTGTGTGTGTGTGTGCAAATATGTACCTTATGATTATGTGTAGGTATGTTTAAAGGTGTAAGTGTAGAATGTGTTTTATATTTGTCATATTTCATGCCCGCATGAGGGTACATATGTACGTTAATATGTGTATATGTTGTATATATATATTTGTATATGTGTTTGTGTATTTTCTTTTTCTTTCAATTATTTGTTGTATTCTTTGTTTTGTTTTTAATGTATATATATTTTTCAGGACCCCAGGAAGATTAGCTGCAGCATAGCTGTAGCTAATGGGGATCCTTTCAATAACACTAAACTAAACTAAGACAATTCTTATTGCCACATTGCCAGACAGGACACTATTATTATTATTATTATTTAATAACCCTCATCAGAGCCTGGAGACAAAGCCATACATCCAAAATCAAAAACAGTGTATTTGCTCTTGTGGTTCAGACTGTAGATAAACCCTTCTTTGCTTGTGTTTGTGTGGCATTTTTGTGTCAGGACACCAGTAGGAACTTGAGCAAAGTTGACAGAATGCTGGGTCAGTACAGGGAGCATGCAGATGACCAGGCTGTAGCCATGACTCTGGTGAGACACGTTTCTTATTCATTATATATCCTTTGTTTTTCTTCTGATACAGATGCAGAGTTGAACCTTTTTTTTCTTCTTTTTTTTTGTGGTAACGCAAACAGGGAATCTTTCAGTCACATGACAGCAGCTCTGTGCATTTAGGATCCAAGATGAGTCTACGGTTTGCACAGACTCGCCAAAAAATGGACAACAACAACAACAAAAAAAAAATCCTGAGGGCATAGATTTGTTTTAGCCTTGTACCAGCTGTTAAGACTGCTGCTGATAGTGTAATGGTGTGTGTGTTTGGGGGGTGGGGGTGGGCGGGGTGATACTAGGTACCTTTAGAGTGCAATGAGTACTGTTGATGGCTAGTGCTGCGCGATATTAGAAGAAGAAAGAAGAGATTGTTTTATTGTCCCACAATGGGGGAAATTCAGGCGTGCCAGTGGCAAAAAACACAGTTACACATAGTTTATAGCAGCGATAAAACAAGCTAATGTAATCTAAAGTTGGTTCCAAAGCAGCAGAGGATGAGCTTTGTCAGAAACGGCAAGAATAAAAGTAAAAAAAAAATAAATGCCAGAATAGATAGCGCACAATTCTTGATAATATGGCATTTAAAAAAAAAAAAACTGAAAAAAGAAAGAACAGCAGCTTATTTACTGAACAGTATGATCTAACAATATTCCTGACGGGACAGCAGCTAAGGCGTGTGCAAGTCTTTTACCTTGCAGGTAAAAGATGAAATTGCGAAACAATTTTGGAAAATTGCAAAGACAGTATACATTGTAATCAACCCGATGGACTCACGATGACTGCCTCTGAGCTTTAGCATCTTGCTCAGGACATTCTGTGTCAGGTGTGTGAGCATTAAACAATGTCCTATTGTAAATTATTGGCCACCATGGGAAGCATGGAATTATTATAGTTCACCAGGATTTCATCCAAGCAGTCCATATTTAAGACGTTGCACAGATCTACTTCAGTGCTAGTTGATGTTTCTGCTATGAAAAAAAAGCACATTTTTATTATTGGATCGTAACTTAAATTTTTTTTTTTTGTAACTAAAGCTATGATTTTGACCGATCATATCAACCGTGTGAGTTACAGCTGGTGTCTTATTAAATTATGACGCTGATCCAGGGATTTGGAGCCAATATTTCCGTCTGATGTTAGAAGCTGTGTCTATGAACGTTTCTCAGGAAAGAAAGGATTGGGAAAGGCCAGATGTGGTGGCGTAAGGGGGGGGCGAGGATGTTTGAGGAACCCGAGACGCCGCCACCTGACGGAGCTCAAGGACAGGAGAAAGCAGAATGTCCGATATCTGGAAGCTTAGAGGGAATCTGCGTCGGCGTCAGAGAGCCGAACGGAATCGGAGCTCGTTGGAATGCCGCTTAGCCCTTCTTTATCTCATCGTTTATTCAGCCCTCGTCATTCATTTTCACCCCTCTCCCGCGTCTATATTGCGCTATCCTGTTCTCATCTGCTGTTATTCAATTCAGGAAGCATGTTCTGCCTGTTTTTTTATTATTATTTTTTATTATTTGATCACATCTGTTTTCGCTGTTCGCACGGCTAACTAAAATGATTTCTGTCTTTGTGATTTGTCAGTAATGCGTGTTATCTTCTTTCTCTCTCTCTCTCTCTGTCAGCTCAGGGAGAGCTTAGAGGATTCAATCAATCAGCTGCAGACACAGAGGCTGAGCAGGGCCGAAGGGCCCCGCGGCTCCTCGGCCTCCACCCTGCACACCAGCGACCTGGAGGCCTGCTCAGGATCAGGTGCAGTAAATAACAGACGCAACACAAATGGGCTTTTATTATTTTTTTTTTCTTCTTTTTTTCTCTCTCCTGCCATTTGTGGTCATGTCATCTTGTTTGGTTGCCCGAATTAGTTGCTGATTAGCCAGCTTAACCCTTTAAATTGACCCAAAACCCTTTTTTGTTTGCGTTCTCAGAGGGCCAGCGCTTCTATCCCACCTCTCCGCTCAGGGATTACCCCGACGGTCCCAGCAGAAGGAGGAGGAGGAGGTCTCAGTCTGCTGGCGTTCGCTTCGAGGACTCCAGCCAGGCAGCAGACAAGGTGAGGGACAACTGATTGGTGTCCCTTACTGGGCTGCAGTGTCATAAAGCCGCCACAGGAGGGCGCTCTGAGTCAGCGACATCAACCGCTGTGCACTGCTGAGATTAAAATGTTGTTATTTTTTTTTAATTTTTGGTGTCTTTCTGATTAGGTGCTATCTATGTTAGATTCTCCTTTCCTTTTGTGCTCATCACGGACGGCTCTGTGGGTGTCTCACAGGTTCATAGGGTGCACCAGACCCTGCGGGATCTGCGCTGTGACCAGCTGAGGCTGTCTGATGACCTGGATAGAGAAATCCTCAGGAGAAACAGGTATCCGCTGGTTTTAACTCTGCTCCACTCCACACAGCTGTCGATCCATGGCTGACTTAACCCATAATCAGCCAGTACATAAGTTGTTGTTTTTTTCACTTGAAGTGATCTCAATCAATTACCGTCATTTATTAATTAAGTAAAGAAAGTGGAGAAAATGGAAAGATTCGAAAAGGGTATAATTCATAGTTAAACGTTGTCTTTACGTGTAACTTTCGCACGATTGTCTTGGAGTCTGTAATGAATGCTTATTGTGCCAGGCTCTATTCACAAACTGCTTCTGCATAATAACTAGACTAATGGCTGTTTGAAGCCGGCAAGAGAAAGCTCTCTCACTGTGTACTAAAGTAAAACGCTAAATGACTGCTTAATTCAATTCAAAGGTAGAATGTGAACGTTTGAACGGGGCCTTATTAATCTACTGGGCTGCAGAGCAGTCTGGGCAAGAATGGAGTGTAAGTGCTTTTCCAGGTCTGCAGAAGTATGGAATATAAAGAATGGCGACACCTTTGCATTTCCAAACTTTGTTCCTCATCCCTGTCTAAAATTAGCCTTTTCCTCGCTTTCATCTTCCCTTTTCTTCTTCCTTCCTTTTTAATCCCTCACTAGCTTGCACCCCTCTTTCCTTTCTTCCTTTTTTTTGTTTGCTTCTCCCCTCCCTCAATTCTCTTTTTTTCCTTCCTTTCTCCCTCACCTTGCTTCCTTCCACCTTGCAGCCCCTTAGTTGTTCTGGTTATGCAGTCTCCCTTACTTCCTACCTTTCCTTCCTCCCCTCTTCCCTGTTTTTCTTCCGTCCTTCCTTCTACTCACAACTCTCTTCCTTCCCTACGCACCACCTATATGTATATAAATATATATAAATATAAATAAATATATATATATATATATATATATATATATATATATATATATATATATATATATATATATATATATATATATATATGCACCAATACAGTTTTGTCTTAACCACATGGTCTAAAATCAATATTGCGATATATTGAGCGTACATCTCAACAGCGATAACCGCCGCCGCCACTCAAATAGTTGAAATTTCCTCCATTTTCTCAACCACCCCGTCTCTTTTGCTTCTTGTTTCAGACTCGTAGTCACGATCACGTGACTACAGACTGTAAACGTAGCGCAGTGTATTAAAGGGACAGGAAAATTACTTTACTTTTCTTCTGATTTTTTTAATAACGAAAATACCTAAATGGGCAAAATGACGTTGTAAATTTCGGTGTCGGTAAATTTTCGGTTTATCGCCCAGGCCAAGCCGAGCATATTGGCCGATACAGATCCGATACTACTGTTGAACGGATGAACCGTGTACCCTGCCATGTGAGTGAAGGCATCAGACTTGACATAAACGTTGTTTCGACTGTTGCAGTCAAACTTGTTGGCGTATCAAGTTTTAAAATTTTCCAAATGTCAGACTTGGCTCTGTCCGGCGCTTGCTTCATGTTGCTCCGTGCTCCTCACTAGCTGCTACTCTTGCTCTGTGTGATGACGCAACTGGCATTGCAAACATAGAATTGAAGTAACTAGATCACTGTAACTGTGTTGCTGTGTATGACAATAAAAGAAACGACTGGATCAGAACGTTGGATCGGCATCATTCAGCCAATCTGATCCAGCTAATTAGCCAAAATCAGAGCCGATATCTGATCCACGTATCGGATTGGTCCATCTTTAATATAGTTTATTTGTTTCTATGTGTTTTTTTTTTTTTTTTTGTTTTCTGGATTTTGTGCAGGCCTTTTAGGAGTTGTGCAGACCATTTGATTTTAAGGTTCACTGTGCTTAAGGTTTCACTTTAATCAATGCTAAATCTTTGTTTCTTATGTCTTTAAAACGCTTTAATAAGAAAGGGCTGAAAGTCGGTGGAAATTAAAAGAGAAGGAGCAGAGTCAGACGGCAGCAGATCATTACCCCGGCATAGATTAGAACTTGACATTTTGAAGTTATTAAAAAAAAAAATAATCTGTCCTCCCTCGTGTTGCTGACCAGAACGAATTGATCTCCCATCAAATTTCAACATCCGAAGCTGAGTAATTATTTTCCCGCCGCCTCAGATTATGCCTTTACATTCAGATTGATTGTGTCATGAAAGATAATCTGTCTGGGCTGCGTGCGGATTTTCTCAGTCAGTCGGCTCGTCTGCTTTCTGTTTTGCAGGTCTGACATTGACACCAGGCGGGCGATGGAGAATCTCACGGAGCACATGACGGTTTCCCCCAGGCAGGACACGGTGAGTTGCAGCTGCAGATTTCAGATCCAATACTTCATGGGTGGTTTCTAGCCTTGAGAATTTGAGAAGACAAGGAGAGGCAAATTCAGTTTAAGGACATCATATGAAAAATATTAGCATAGGGAAACTGATGTGTTAAAGCAGATTTAATGCAACGTTTTCTTTCTGAGTCGAAAAATCTCAGAACCCTTGTCAAATAAACAGACATTTCCCTCTGTCCAAGCATATCCCCGTCATTGACTGGTGTAGCAAATGCGCTGCTCCAAATGACAGCCAATATGTGTAATATTTGTTATCTCGTCCTGTCTGTGAACGTGACAAGATAAAGGTATTAACTGTCCTTTACAGGAGGATGTGCTGCTTCCTGATTAGACAGGGAGTTGTTGCGTGGGAAATGTATTACTTCCAGCCAGTCATTTGAGAGTTTTTTTTTTTCTCTCCCTTCACTCCCACACCTTAATTTCCCGTTGTCTCATTAATCAACTCCTGACGGCGCTCCCGCGCTGCCGATGTTTGCGTGACCTGAGGCGTCCTCATTCTTCTTCTGCAGGTGTCATCTCGCGTGGAGAGACGTCTGGAGGAGCTGGAGAGAGAGATGCAGGGCGAGCAGAGGCGCAGCGAAAGAGAAAGAAGGCCAGAGCGGCGCGTGGCTGCGGCCGACGACCAGCAGGAGGTGACCCACTTTTTCTTACCCCTCATCTTGGGCCTTCCCAACATGACACACCTTTTGAGTGACAAATATTTTGTGAACTACCGTATTTTCCGGACTATAAGTCGCAGTTTTTTTCATAGTTTGGCCGGGGGTGCGACTTATACTCTGGAGCGACTTATGTGTGAAATTATTGCACATTTTTATATCATTACACCTGTATTTTCACACTAAACCGCAAGAGGGCGCTCTAGGCCTGTATTGAATCAGACGTAAGCGACGTAGAAGCAGAAGTGCCGCATCTTCTACCTCCGGAGTTAACAGAGTTATTTGAAAGTGACACAGAGGATGAAGATTTCACTGGATTTTAGTTATTTGAAGTGACACGGGCGCTTTGGTTAACTTCTTCGCATGTTATTTATGCTATAGTTATCTGAATAGCTTTTAATATGTTATGTTAACATACCAGGCACGTTCTCAGTTGTGTCATGTAGCGTAAGCTAACCGTACAAATATTCAGCCTGTTGTTGCCTCCGTTCTATTTTTATTTAAAATTGCCTTTCAAGATGACATGTCTGTTCTTGATGTTGTATATTATCAAATAAATTTCCCCCAAAAATGCGACTTATACTCCAGTGCGACTTATATATATTTTTTCCTTCTTTATAATGCATTTTATGGCTGGTGCGACTTGTACTCTGGAGCGACTTATAGTTCGTAACATACGGTAAATGCTGAAAGACAGCGCCAAGTGTATCATATATATGCTTAAGAGAACGTTAGGTTGTTGGGAGCAGTAGCTCAGCTGATGACCATCTTCCAGGACGGTATAGCAGATAAACAGAACGCCAGGTCAGATGTAACTACTCCGAAGAGAAAAAAACCGAGAGAGGACATCAAGTTAAAAGTTTAAATAACAAATAATGCAAAATTGGAGAGTAGTAGGAAAATGTAGTTGTGAGGTAAAGCAGTCTTTCTCCTCCAGCTGCTTTATCCTATAACAGTGTAACTACCGACATAGCTCAGGGTAACCTAAGCCACTCTAACCATAGGCTTTGTCAAAAAGGAAGGTTTTAAGCCTGGTCTTATAATTGTAGTGTAATGAAAATTCTAGAAACCTGTTTAATATGGGATTTAAATGACACGTCCTTGCCAATAATAAGGTTCTTTACTACATTAGCAGAAACCAATATAACGCCATCCAGTTTAAGGGATTCCAAAATACAAAGATGACAATCTCCCTCAAGTTTGAATTAAAAAGCAGAAAATTACAAGGCATATCTTGACAACAGGCCTGTAGTCTGCATAAATGATGGGATTCATCAAAAATGAATAAATAGCTGAGTGTCATCAGCACAACAGAAATTAATCCCATAATTATTCCAATTGGACGCATATAGTAAGAGAATTGGCCCAAGAACTGAACCCTGTGGTACTCCATAAGTGACCCTGAAGAGACCAGCCTAATGCTTTTCCTTTAATTCCTACAGTTCATTTAAGTCTTTCTAAGACATTATGGTGATCAACTGGATCAAATGCACAACTAATATCTAACAGAACAAGTTCAGACACAAGTCCATTGTCTGAGGTCATGAGGATATCATTAGTGACCTTCACCAGAGCTGTTTTAGTGCTATGACGAGCTCTGAAGACTGAAACTCTTCAAACAAGGCGTTACTGTGTAAATGTTCACATACTTGATTAGCAACTATTTTCTCAACAATTTTAGATAAGAAAGGAAGATTAGATATAGTTCTGTAACTTATTAAGTCATCTTAAACATGAGAGGGTTTCTTTAGTAGTCTTTAGGTTCTATAACAGGATAGAGTATTCATAGCTAAAATGTGGGCAGCTATCGAAGGGGAACAGTTTCGTAAATAATTTGGTTGGGATTGGGTCTAACATACAAGTTGGAGGTTTAGATGAAGCTCATATTTTCGAAAACTTTGAAAGCTCAACAGGATCTAAACAGTCCAAGCACAGATTGGGTTCTAAAAACACCTCCAATGTTACCTTACTTACTGAAGACTAATTAATCATGTTCAGGAGGATTTTAATGATTACAATTTGATTTTATTAGAATCAGTTTATTTATAAACAATCCCATAAGGTCATTTAAAAGGTCATTAATGCTGGAGCTGAGGGAATGGATGGATCAACAGAGCTATGACTCTGTGTAAGTTTGGCAACTGTACTATAAAGGAACCTGGGATTCTTCTCCTCTATTAATTGATTAAAAAATATGCTGTTTAGCTTTACATAGGACCTTTTTATATTGCAGTAGACAACTTCTCCAGTTGCACAGGTTCTGTCTAACCATTAATTGTTAACACTGTTCCCACATGCTAAGGAAACTTGCACGCACCTAGCTAGGGATGCTGCTGCTGCACTACTATGCATAATGCAGATAGTATTATCATACGTTATGTACATATTGGATATTCTATTATTGTGTGTTATGTAAATAGGCGGGAGGTTTTTCTTCTTCCGCTGTCTAATAGTTTTCCTTTGTTCTTATTTTCTACTCTTGATGTTTCTTTAGAGCTAATTTTAGATTAGACCGGTTTGCTCTTCCTTCTTCTTCTCTTTTTTCTCATTTCTAATAATTGTGTGTAGCTGTCCCTGTGTCACACCCGAATTTCCCCATCGCGGGACAATAAACAAATTGTTATTAAGTAGGACTCCGCTAGATGTGTCGAGCGCCATTTTCTCTACAACCCCGTATTGCGCATCAAAGTACGCAGCTCTAGATTAAACCAGGGAGCCTATGAATAATTACCTTCTTTTTCAAGGAGGCTACGTTGTCTAATGCAGAACACAATGAGGAAGTAATTATGAACAAGAGCATCAATTTGTGAAGATGAAGAAATTAAAATGCTGCCTTCCGCTGTGTTTTTCTGCCATGCTGTGGAAATTAAAAATGGCACAGATTCTATCAAATGTTGATAGAACATTGTCTCATAATGATCTATAAGCTTTAGGGACTTTTTTTATGGGTGGAGAACTTGGGTAAAATTAAACTCAAAGGTTATCAAAAATCGGGCAGACAGGACCGGGTTATCAGGAAATAAAATAGCTTCACAACCGAAATCATACATCAGCACAAGGTCCAAAGTACAAAGACAAAACTGGGTGGGTCTTTTGATATTTTGAGCAAAGCCAGTTAAGTCTAAGATAGCAGTAAATGCCACATAAAGGTTTTCACTTTCAATTCAATTAAATTTTATTTATATAGCGCATATTCATGAAACATGTCATCTCGAGGCACTTTACAAAGTCAAATTCAATCATATTATACAGATTGGTCAAAAATGTCCTATATAAGGAAACCAGTTGATTGCATCAAAGTCCCGACAAGCAGCATTCACTCCTGGAGAACCGTAGAGCCACAGGGAGAGTCGTCTGCATCGTCGATGGCTTTGCAGCAATCCCTCATACTGAGCATGCATGGAGCGACAGCGGAAAGAAAAACTCCCCATTAACGGGAAGGAAAAACCTCGAGCAGAACCAGGCTCAGTATGAACGGTCATCTGCCTCGACTGACTGGGGGTTAGAGAAGACAGAACAGAGACACAACAAGAGAGACAAAAAGCATAGAAGCACACATTGATCCAGTAATCTGTTCTACATTAGATGGTAATAGCGGGTGATCTGTCTTCCCTGGATGATGACACAGTTAACAGAACGCCAGACCAGGTGTACCTACTATGAAGAAAAAAAGAGAGAGCAAAAAGTTAAAATCTGAAATGACAACAGTCATTTCAATGCAATGCAATGCAAAGTTTCAGTGTTAACATGAATGTTAAAATCCCCCTCTACAATGACCTTGTCAATACTTAACACTTAATCATATAAGAAGTCAGAGAACTGATCTAAAAATTGAGAATAAATCACAAAAGACTTGAGAAGGCGGTAGAGGTTCACCTTCCAGAAGGACTGTGGCTCTAGCTCAGAGTTTGACATCATATTGAACTACAGCCTTCGTCGCAGTATCAATGTTTGCAATATTGCATTTGTAAACTTCTTAAACACAATATTTGGTTGGGTATTATATTTGAAGTAGGATGCATGCAAATTCTGCATGTCTATAGCACATTTAGCGCAATAAACTTTCCCTGACCTAAATGCTTGAGGCATGCACTTATTGGTTGTGAGGCTTAAGTACAAAAAGAGTCGGAGGGAGTTTGTGATGAAGAAGAATTGGAAAAAATGTGTCAGAAAATTTAGGGTAAATCATAATCATTTGTAAAAATTAGCAATATCATCACATTTGCATCACAGTTGCACATTTTCCTGCCATAGTGCAGTCCTACTGTCAAAATGCAGCACAAGCAATAAAAAATGGGTTAGAAGAAAGCATTTTCATGTGTTGGAATGGCCCAGTTAAAGTCCAGCCTTTAAATCCAGTTTAGAAGCTGTGGCATTACTTGGAAAAGTGCTGTTTAAAGAAGCTCTCAATCCAACCTGACTGAGCTTGAGCTCATTTTGCTTATTTTGCAATGAAGAACGGGCAAAAATATAGATAGATTCATACCCTAAACTCCCTTGGGGTCTACAGCAAAAGGGGGTTCTACAAAGTGTCGACTCAGGGGAGCTGAATACATGTGCAAGCCATAAATGTTGAGTTCTCAAAAAATATATACATAATATTCATTCTACTAATACGTTACAATTATAGACTACTTTGTGTTGTTGTATGGGATAAACCCTGCTAAAATACATTCAAGATTACTGGCTGCATTGAAAAAGTACTTGGAAGTCACTGTAAATCCGTTTGGTAAAGATTTACCAGACATCCTGTTTTTATCTACATTTAGCTAAAACACTTAAGGTTTCTCAAAGCTTTCGACTCAGCGGAGACGGTTAAAGCTTACCGCGCCGCGGTGCTCCCAGAAAGAAGATGATCCCTCACCGGTACGCCCGGTGGATGGACTTTGATGGTAATTTTCCCTCACGAGTCTCTGGCGAGTCGCTCTCTTCCACAGATGGAGAAATTCTGCTGATAGAAGAATGTCAGCGGCGCTTCACTTTGCATGATAAAGGACTCGCGGCGGCAGAGTGATTTTTACACACTGCTCGTATTTATACAGTTTAATGAGGCTCAATTTTCCAAGAAGGCGCCAGGCTTTTCGAGCCGCCGTCTCTGAGAACGAAAGTAGCAATATAATTTGCGCTTCTAAATGACAGCTGAATTGTTTTTGTGATCTCTCCCGAGAATTTCTTCCTCACCTCGACGACGGAGTCACAGAAGATGTCTTCAACCGCAACCATTAGTGCGATTTAAAAAAAATTAGAGCCGATGAATTTGTTACTTCATTACTTTTTAACGCAGTATAACGTGGAAACCCCAGTTTCCTTTTTAAGTTGGTAGGTCAGAGCCGGCCTTTTCCTTCCATAGTGCAGCTGTTTGTCTCCAGTTGTTAAAGGTCTTCCTTGTGTCTCACACCACCTGCTCAGCTTCACTACACTAAAAAGCACGTTTATATGGAGTTATGGTGATGTTGCACATGGCTTGTAGGGATAATGTGTTTAGTGCAGTTTAGATGAAAATCCTCTCTTTCCTTTGTATTTATTTGTTATTATGGCCAAACCATGTTTACCTTGTCTAGGGGCACGACGACATGACAGCTTGAATCGAACGTTCAACCTTCCGGTTGCAAGACTAAATGATAAATGCCAAAGGTTAAACCGGATTTAAGTTTGGACTTTGACTAGGCCACACCAGCATTGCAGAACCTGGTCTGTCTTTTGTCTTTTTCAGCCATTTATCAAAAGGAGCAAATCTTTTTAAACCTTTTTAAGAATGGCCAGGTTTGAATCGACTTTTTTTTTCCTTAGTCATCATATGAAAGATTGTTTCAAAAAATTAAGTGTGACAAAAATGCAGAACTAGAAGTTTGTAACAGGCCAAATACTTTTTTTTTTTTACAAGCCTATAACTGGAGCTGTTCTGTGAAGGTCTCAGAGGATTCTTAGAGGCTGTTAGTGGGAGAGAAAAAAAACAGCATCATGGAAACCAAGGAACAGAGCAGACCAATCAGCTCGTGGAAAGCCACGTATGGAGAGAAAGCAAACCTGTGGGGGAAGGTACTCTGGTCAGATAAGACCAAAGCTGAACTTTTCGGCCTACCTGCAAAACACAACGTGTGACAGAAACTTAACACAGCACACCCCCCCACCCCCCACCCCATTGAGAAGCGTGGTGGTGGGAGCGCCATGATGTGAGGATTCTTGAATGTCCATCAGGATGGTGTGAAGCACGCGGCCTGGTTTCTATCAGGCATATTCTTGTGTTAGAAGGGCCTAGTCAAAGTCCGACTGAACTTGAGCTGTTTCGCGAAGGAAAAATGAGCATAAACTTGGGTCTCTAGGTTATGTTAAAAATTATGAGGCGTTGCACATTGCCATGGTTGCAGCTTTTACAGAGCACATCTATTGTTGTCAAAACGTATTATGACAAAAAAAAAAAAGAAAAACAAGCTTGGCCGTATACAACAGCTTTGCCCCTCTGGGTATAGAAACGCAGCTGTAAGGGGAAATTCAGTTTAACTAATGCATGTTAAATGAATTGTAATGATCATTATATCACGGAGTTGAGTCAGAAGTGCCTTCATAAGCTGCGCAACAAATGACTCCCTCTTTCCTTAGCCCCTCGACTAAGATTAGCAGCACAAATGGGACGTTTTGGAGCACTTTCAGCAGAGAGACTGCCACAATTAGGTCCGCTTTATTCCGATCGGTGCTATCCACTCCGCCGCCGGAATTATTCACGCTATACATTGTCATGATAATGTTTGCAATTTTTTTTTTTAATTACAGAAGCGTCTCTTGTCTTCCGTTTTCGTGTCTGGCTTTATCTGACCTCCCTTCTTGCATTCTCCCAGCCAACCACAGAGGGGCACTGTGTAGTTGTAGGTAGTCCCAGAAAAAAAACAACAACAAAAAAAAACAAAAAACTTTGCAAGCAAGAGTTTGCCTGAACCTGCGGTGCAGCGATAGCAGCTACCGAGTCATTTGCATCCCCTCCACAGAACAGTGCCCTAATGGCACACCAGCAGGGCCCCGGAGTGGAGGGACATAATGCATTTGTCCCCAAAAAAAAAAGAAAAAAAAAAAAAAATCCAGGGTAAATAAACAACCAAGAGGAAATGAAGAGGAAAATAATCTCTTATACCGCTAAAGAGTAGGAGAGGAGGGAGAGCAGAGGGCACATTTGTTCCCCACCGATGGGCTCGCTGTGATGTGAATCAAACAGATGATGAGTCACTCGGGTGGTTGCTATTGCAAGCAGGCGGCAATTCATCAACACGGCCTGCTAAGACTGCTTTGGATTGAGTGGGATCTAAGCTCTTGTTACACATCCACTGTGATGCCTCTGTGTTGTTCCAAGAAAATTAAAGGGGGGGGGGAGTGTTGAGGTGGAGAGAATCAGCAATGCTGCAGCACCTATTATGTTGCATTCTTACACATCCTTATGCCTTTGTGTGTGTGTGTGTGTGTCTGTGTGTGTGTGTGTTTGTCGTTATAGGTTTTGGGGAGGTGCCGGGTTGGATCCGACGAGAGGGAAGACACCATGACAGCGAGACTCCTACGGGCAGAGAGGGAAAGGTCCAAGGTGAGAATCTGTTTCTTTTAAGCGATCGTTTGCAGAAGGCTTCAACAAAACACACGACGTTGCAAAAGTATTCGACCTCTTCCGCGGTGTGCCGTGTCACGTCACAGCCGGAAGCGTCAGCGAGTCCTTTTGGGAGAAAAGCAGGGTTCGGTTATAACGGTCTGAACATCTCATTGAGCGTTGTTCAACCCTTCCTCTGACAACGGAAAGCACTGGGCACAGCTGGAAACCTATCCAGACGCGGACGTCAAGCTAAACTGACAGGCCAGGCAAGGGGAACGTTGACCAGAGAAGCAGCCTAGAGGCCCGTGGTAACTCTGAGACGTGGTGGTGGCAGCATCATGCTGTGGAAACGCTTTGCTTCAACTGGGACAAGGAAGCTGGTCCGCGTTGATGGGAGATGAATGGAAAATGGAACAAAAAACTAGTAAAAGTTTCTTGAAATGAGTGTATTTGTGCTGGATTGGAGCAGGTAAATAATCTTATCTGCCAGTGGAAGGAGTATTTTTTCCCCTAGAATAAGATAATTAGATATATTTCACTTAATAAGATGAGTTGTTCCTGTTTTAAGTGCAAAAATCTCATTCCATTGGCAGATCATCTTATTTGCCCGCTCAGATCAAGGACAAATACACTCACTTCAAGAAAAAATGTATTTATTTTTAGTTCCGTTTTTGCAGTGCAACCACAGAGAACAACCTGTTAGATGCTGCAAAAGGCTTAGACCGCAGCGGAGGTTTATTTTCCAGCAGGACGACAACTAAAAGCCAGAGCTACTGTGGGATGATTTAGATCCATAGTTATTATATCTTGCTGCTGCTTACAGGCACTGTCCATCCACTCTGCACTAGTCGAAGCTATATTTTACTTCAAGTCAGCGTGTCGCGTACATTCTCCGTGAAATACATTCATGTCTGTGTTTTGTAGCACACTTCCAGGGGCGTGAATACCTTTGCAGACACTGTGCATTAAGCACGGCCCACTTTCCTCCTCCTTACCTTCGCCCTGATCATTTCTCTTTGTCCTCTCAGATGGAGCAGGAGTTGGGCCGGGCCCGCAGACTACTGGAGCAGTCCGAGGAGAGCAGGGAGTCCCTCGTTCACCAGGTTGGTTGGCGCTCCCTTCCGCCTGATTAGAGGTCGCAGACGTCTGCTCACTCTGCCCCCATGATGATCCCCCAGGTGGAGGACATGCACGGCGAGCTGCTGAGGACGAGGGCTGAGAAGACGGCGCTTCACAGGACGCAAACGGAGGCTTCTCAGCTCGGCGCGCAGCTGCGCACCAGCCACGCCGAGCGAGATGGGGGAAGAGGTCCATCACAGGGGTCAGGTAACTGGGTCGTCAGGGGAAGGGAAGCGATCAGTATGAAGACTGCAACGACGCCTGTTTTATCCAGCGTTACGAAGTGGCTGCTCTACTTGTTAGGAGCGCTCTCCACGGCAGGATAAAACCTGAAACTGGGACGGAAACGGGTGACAGGACGTTGAATGAGGCCGCGGCATAACATTGGCATAAATAATAAATGAGTGCATTTGGGAGTAATTTAATATGTGCACGTGTAGCCGTAATGGGTCTTCATCTGACGTGAACGAATGCTGGAACTCGGAGGGGGGAAAAAAAAAATGATGGTTCGTTTATTCAAGAGGACATTCATTTCATTCAGATCCTGTTAACGTCTCTCAAAACTTATTTGTCTTGCTTAAAGCGAGAAAAATGGCTGCCATGCAGAACAAGAGAAAAACCCCCAGGGCTTTAAAAATAGAAATAAAAAATAATTGGAAGTGACTGACAGTTATAATCTTAAATATTTCTTATATTTATAAACCTTATGACAGTTTACACCAGAACGTCTTTTTGTTTCGGCAGTGACACAAATGCTCAGCGTGATCAAACTTGAATAAAACCATTGGGAAGCGTTATTTTTCTTATCACAAAACTTAAGCTGAAAAGAACAAGATTTCCTTTTTGACTAACGCATCCCCTGAAGAGTCCGGCTCAAATCCCTCTTACCAACTCAATTAGCAGGCGGGTTGCAATGAAAGAGACAAAAGACGGATTCCTTTTTTATGTCAGGAGTGGTTTTCTGCAAAGAAAGCCGTGCATCAGAGCGGTCCAACGTGGAAGCCAACTGCATGCTGGGAGCGTTCCCGCCGACCCAGCAGTTCGTGCAGTGGTGAGCGGTTCAGCTGGACGTTTCCAAGATGTCAAGAAAGGCGGATGTGAGGGCGTCTGCTGTCACAGCGAAGGGAAGACCTTTAAACTTTAGCCTTGTGGCTACAAAAGGCCACAGAAGGCACATCTGGCAGATGTAGCTGTTAAGGACAGACTGCGATTCACTTCACTCTAAAAGCCTCAGAAGCTGTTAAAACGGATTTAGTTGCTTCGTAAGGGTACCGCAGCACTGAGCTGACGTCAACGGTGTCCAGTTAAAAAGGTTTTTGCCTTGACTGAATGTGTTCGGCTTTTCTGCCCACTCCCCTCTGCCGTGAATTTGACCGGCGCTTTTGGATGTGTGTCTGCAAAGATCAGTCGAAGCTGGAGAAAGAGGTGGCCGAGCTGCAGGCTCAGCTTCACAGGGCCTCGGTCCGCGGCGAGGTGGAGGAGCTGAAGAGGGCCCTGGACTCCAAGGAGAGAGAGAACCTACGGCTGAGTCTACAGCTCAAGGTGTGTATCAGAGGAGGAAATGTATGCCAGCTATCTTTTTCTATGGACATATGGCATAATGCAGGGTTCTCGCACAGTCTGCAAAAGTTTGGAATTTGATCCAAGTCTTTTTCAGGCCTGGAGTATGTGTGGGGGAAGAAAACCGAGGGTGGAAGAAAATATTTTTATTCCTAGACTTTATTCCTGGTCTGGTCGTCTAAACCTGGCCAACTGTCTTTGGTTTTTCGCAGACTCCGTATTTGAAAATAGACCCGTAATTCTGGTAGCATGGGCCCGGAAAGGTAAGGAATTTTGAGAAAGAAACGATGGATCCCAGTTGAGAAATAAATACACAATTTTTAAGTGTAAATGGGGATGAAGTACAGCTGTGCTGGCTGTCCAAATAGAGGATCGGATCTCATGGTTTCATCTTCGGCTGTAATATCCGTCAGTCCGCTGTGAAAGAAAACCAAAGAGGCTCTGGAACATTTAGTGTTGGCATCTCTGATTGTGGCTGCCATCAGCGATACGCGCGTGTGTGTGTGTGTGTGTGTGTGTGTGTGTGTGTGCAGGAGCTGCATTTTGAGCATTGGCACCACGGTCTGATCCTACAGAAAACGTGTCTAAACTCCCACAGCCGCCCTGTAACAGAATAGGTGTTAAGAAGCATGGTGGGTGTTTGCATGCATCACCTGGGGCTTCGCTTATGCTTTTTTATACTTGGATCAAATAGACGAAGGAAGTGTTTCTTTCAGGAGGTAAACGAGCCAAAATGAAGCATAATGAGGGAAAAACGAGCCGGATGGATTTACATGCTGTTATCTGTCCGAGACTAATCGGTGTATGACTAATTACCCCTAACTAACCGTCTTATTCAGCGGAAGCATCAGAATGGCAACCAGGTCGCTCGTGTCGCCTTTGTACCTCAGCCAACCCCGAAACTTCAAAGTCATTTTGATTCTCTTTGGGCCTCTTCTCAGCCCTTTATCGTAAAGAATCCAGATGTTAGGATGGGCGTAAACAGGGCGACCCGTCGCTGCCTAGCTGCCGAAAGCTCTTTTTATTTTTTTTTATTTAAATGTCTCCAGCAAAGGTTTCTTGCTTGACTCCTCTTTCTTCTCAACGCCGAAGGAATTATCGTCCGACCTGGAAGGGCGAGAACAGCAGCAGCTGCGAATTCTGGACCAGCTGAAAGACATCCAGGTGCGGAACATTTTTCTGTGGTGAATGAAATTAAAATAGCGCAATGTTTGACACCTTTCTTCTGGGCCAAAGTATCAGAAAAATGTTTAAAGTTGCAAAAGTAACAGCTATAAATCATATTTTTTGCTCCATTCTTTGAGGTGCCTTGTGGTTAAAAAAAGAAAAGAAAAAAAAAAAACACGGTTTTATAATATAAAGAATGAGCGTGGACTTTATTGATAAATTCAATCACTCTTTCAGAGCCGCGGGCAGGCGGAGAGGAGAGAGATGGAGGCCTTGCTCCTGGAGAGCACCAGAAGCAGAAATGAGTTGAAGACCAGGGCCCAGGAAGCTGTGCGCCAGTGGAGGGCAAAGTGCAGGAGGCTGCAGAAGGAGCTGGAGGATGCACGGGCTCAGGCTGGACTTCATGAAGACAGGGCCCTGCAGGTTGGTCCGAGCATCAATCACCCGGCTTTCCACGCTCCGTAGAATTGTCAGCTTCCTGCGTTGGGAAAGAAATATGAGTTCTCACTGTTTCGTATAACGAAATTGGCTTTGGCCAAGTCTGAATGTTGTCTCTGGAAGAAAAAAAGACGCTGTCTCTATACCACCGCCATATTATCCACACTGTTTCTTAAACTAACATGTGGTGTAGAACTTTACGATAATTAAGACCTGATGCACAGGTCTGAGGCAAGCGGCAGATCCGAGGGAGCTGCAGGAGCTCTTGGTTGTCTTCTACACGTGACAACGGTGTCCATTTGTCTGGGCAATGTTACGGTCTGATGAAATGAGATTTGAGGCACAGTCCCATAACGGAGGTTCGGTGAAAGAAAACTGCTCACCGTATGAAATAAAGTGGTGGCAGTGTTATGCTCTGGGGTTTGAACGCTGAAGACGGAGAGATTGTGTTTTTCGGCATCACGGCGAGGAGCCCAGTCATACATTTAAATCAGAAGAGAGGTTTAAGGCAGGGGTGTCTAAAACTTTTGGCACATGGGCCGAAGTTCTCAAGTCACAAGTACTCAAGAGCCAAAAATGGATAATAGGGATAAAAACATATTCCAAAAATAATGTTGGGAATTTTTTTTACCTGCTTTACAAAATATGATCATTTTAATTAAACAAGTTATTCAGATTTTCTAAAGGAAAAGGATGTTAAATCACTGTAGATCAAGCGTAATTTTGTTTTTTTTTACGTAAAAAACATTTAAGTTTTTTTCTGGTTTTGCACATTTGCTTTAACAAAAGATGGTCACCCAGTTTGAAAATTAGGTTAGGCTCGATTAAAAAAAAAAAAAAGAAAAAAAATTTTTTTTGGTCTAGCAATATGAGAGCAGGATTTGGGACGATATTTCTTTCAAAAACACTTCCTGTATTCAGCTAATTGTAATAAATTATTTGAAAAAACAGCCTTTAATCTGTAAAAGTTTGCATTTGAGTTAAAGTCCTCAGACAGATGTGTTCGTATTTACTATGAAATGAAATAGAATGTAAAAGTGTGGTTATTAAAAGATGAATCCATTGTGTTGTACCCAACGTTTTCACTTGTAGGATCAAAACCTGTCTGTATCAATTTTACCCAAAAAAAAAAAAAAACTTTTCCATCTCCATCAGCCAAATTTTTCCAGTAGACCAAATCTTTCTTGAAATTCAGTTTGGGGGGGGGGCACACAAAAGAGAAAAGCCTCCCCACAGCATATTGCTGCCTTCACCATGTTTCACAGGGCTCTCTCAGACCTCACTATGTATTTGATTCTGCCTCGCGATGAACTGAAAGGTGCCAATGCAGAATGGGGGTGGACGTGTGGAAATGGACTCACAAAGATATCACACCCCTGATCCACGTCCGAGGAAGGCAAATAAATCCATAACCACCGTGGACTGTAAGGGGGATCGATTGAGTAAACCAATTTGATCTCAGGCAAACTTTCCCTTAAGACATCAACTAAGACCCCCGTTGTGCGCTGGTGTGTCAGGCCTGCTCCCGGTTAGACTCCCCAAACTGAGGTGACCCAGTGCCGTGTTACAAGCGTGCTGAAATACGACAGAAACAGCTGGATGACTCCTGAAGTGTGTACCGGCGCCCAGACCGAGGAGCCAAAGGCAGCGGATTGGGACAGCGTCCCTCAGCATCGCCAATGCCCAGTAGGGTATCCAATTACCCAAGTCTATCACTTGGCCAGATTGACTGAGCTGGATGTTTCCAATTGAAAAGAAACCAAAAGGCAGGATGATTCCTTCACCGCAGCACCACTGAACACTGTCCAGCCAACAAAAGACAGTGTTGTGAGAAGCGTAAGCCGTAAAAACGGCGGCCTTGGTCCAGGAGAGCGGACACGCTGAGCGCTCACCGAGCCACGCCAGGCTGCTCACTGCCCACATGAAGGGGTAGCTGAGCTGTGATGGAGATGTGGAGGCCTTTAGTGGCAGGTGATAATTGGTGAGTGTGAGGACAGCGTTTAGTGGGATAAACATTAAGCTTAGTCATTATCAAATAACCCTGTGCACCTGTTACATTAGGTAATGCCAAAAATACACAGTAACCACATTCAATCATGTTTTTGAAATATATTGATATCAGGTGATGCTCTGGTGGAACCAGGGTAGAATAAATGGCTCCGACTGCAGAGGAATCCAAACAATGGTATCAGGATTTGGGCGTTGCAACCATTATTAGTTTATTGTAATGAAAATAAGATTATTATCCAACACCCCCTCACCCCCTGGCATCTGAACTGAGAACAGATTATGAGCTTTTTTTTAAAACTGCAACTCAAATTTTTTGGTCTAAAATAACAAATATTGTGTCGGTTTCCAGATATTATTTCCGTTTATTGTGCATACGGAAAGCCCAATGTTGATTGTTGACTCATCGAGTTAACCGAGCGGTGTGTCTATTGCCCCAGTTATTATAGCTTTTATCTTTAAATGTTTCATCCTCTTAGCTGCTCATACTCCAGCTCAGGCTTGTCATCCTGTTCTATATTTTACAGCCTATTGACTCGGTGGGCCCAACCAACGATCTGCTGCTGAAGCTGAGCCAATAACTTTTTTTGTTGCGTCATCTTTGCGAGAGAGACAGACTCTCTCTTTGGTTCAGGCCTGAGTTCCATATCACTGATGTTCTGAAAAGCGAAGAAGTGAATCATGCTATAGTCCAGTTCTCACAGGCTTTCTGTTGCGCCCCCCCCCCCCCACCCCCCTTTGAAGAAGGAAACATTTTGAGGCCTCCATCTCAACATAAATGGGTCAAAAATTCACTTTTTTTCTCAATCGTTTTCTGTTTTATTGCATTACAGCTGTAGTTCTGAAAATCACCCAGAACCCCTTTTAAGGTTTATAACATATGTACGGGTTCATTTATGACATAATAATTTCTAACAAGTATAATGTTTTAACATTGCCACACTTTTTTAGCTATATAATATTATCAGCAATATAAATGGCTTTTAGCCCGACTCGTACCTGCAGTCAGCTTTTAACTAGGTGTGAGCCTCATATGTCCAAAATATCAGACCATTAATATTAAAGACAAACTTCTGGTAAATTATAATTTTTTTCCTTTTTAGGAGTTTATTAAGAGTATTCATCTTACTACTTACTGCATGTATAGACCAAACAGCAGGCGGGGCAAGGCTGTTGTCCAGCACTCACCCCCTTCACGCCCCTCTATTTGAAAAGAACTGCTATAGAAAACTCTCTCTATAGTTCTGAAACTCAAATCTACAAAAATATGAATGGTTTAAGAGATTCGTTTTAATTTGTTAGAAGAAATGCTTTACGATTTTTGCTTGTTTTTTAGTTACGGTTAGGGACCTTGTAAAGCACCAATGGACTAGAGTAGACCATTGTGAGTAAAAAGGAGGCGTTAAGAATACGAGAATCAGACCGCCGTAGGTTCACGTGAAACAAGGCTGTGAAGCCGGTTCTGTCCCCCCATGGCCCATCGGACCATAGGGGGACATCCCCACATCACGATGCTACCCCCACCACGGAGTTCACTGTGCGGTGGTGTGTTCAGGGAGAATTTCCCGACACACGTTGCCTTTTGCGTGTAAGCCAAAAAATGTATGTTCCTTAATTTGCAAAACAGCTAAACTGACTTTTTATGGTTTTCTTTTAACTACAACTGGCACTGGCTTCACTTTAACACACTTTCATAAAGGCCAGATTTGAGGTGAGTCCCACTCATAGTTGTCCTGACGGTAGATTCTCCCACCGGAGCTGTGAACATGTGCAGCTCCTCCACTGGGATACTGGTTTATTTTCTAAGGCTGCTTGAAACCAACCGGCTGTGGTTCCTGGTCTTTAAAGGCATACTATGCAACATTTTTCAGTTAATTAATGTGTTCCATACCGTTTTGGATGATTAAATGAGTCATTTCAGGTCAAACAAAGGTTTTCTCGGCTGCCCTGGTGGTCTGTGGGGGAAATACCGCACTTGCAATTGCAAGAGCCCTCGGCCCGCTCCCACAGGCTCAGAAGTCTCGTGCAAGACCGCGAGAGTCGGTCTTGCTTTACGGCGAGAACTCCATGAGTTTTTGCCCTGCCATTCACTACATGCACGTGCAAAAGCAACAAAGAACCGCGTGTTAACGTCAAATAAACATGCAAGCATATCGAGTTTTTTATTATTATTATTATTATTATTTTTTTTTTTGAATGTTGGCGAGGCAGTAGCGTGAGTTTGGCGAGGCGGCCGCCTTGCCAAGATAGCGCTGCGGGAAACCCTGATGTTCATACTTTTACTGTGTTAGTCATTGTTTGTACTGCCGTTGTTTCGACTTTTCGTTGTGTTCGCCTGTCTGCTAAGCTCAAAACAACCGCGCCTGGCTTGACGGAGAAACCAGAACAGCTGAGCATCTTTATGACAGTGCACTTTTACTTTCGCCCTCTGGGGGGAGCCTCGCTGGAAAATCAACCCTGGTTGCATAGTATACCTTTAAGATGCTGTTCGGGCAAAAGCTCTGACACAATAAACTGCTGTATCTGAGTGTGTGTGTGATCAATCTTGCTCCACATTACAATTATGAACAATTTTTTTGAGTTAATCCCAATCAAATGCGTTAACGCTCTTGGTTGTAACTTGACACAAAGTAGAAATGATTAGGGGAATGAGCACTTTTTCCAAGGCGCAGTCAAGCTTTAGTTAGTTCAGGTCTGGCAGTCAGTAACAAGGTTTACAAGGTAGCTTTTTATGAGCCTGTACTCTTCATTAAGCAGTCTGTTTCTCCGCTGGTCTTTCATTGCCGGCCCTCCTTCGTCTGACTGGAGCTCACTTTATCACACCGTCCCGGCTCTTTCATACAGTATGAAATCTCAGGCTTTTCTTTTTTCCACACTCTGATCCTTCCATCGGTCTCCCTGAAAGTGAACATCGTGTCTCTGAGCATAGGCATGAGGCACTTTCAAAGCCCACATCTCCCAGACACACTAATCTCAGCAGAACAAGACTGCAGTCTTTCCATTTTTACAGTTCTAAATGCGAAAACACTGTGTTTGATAAGGCTGATAAAAAGATTGTTAAGATTGCTATTGTCTGCATCTCTCTGGATCGAGCTGTGTTTGTTCCGTCTGTTTCCCAGGAATTAAATTTTAAAATGACCTGGAATCTCCTTTTTGTCTCTGACGGACAGAATTGCAGCTGTCGAATTTGCAAAAATGGAACATGCTGACAACCTGGCTGCAGAGGTCCTGCCCTCATGCTAATTTTCTAGGTTGCGTTGCTCATACATGGTGGCCTGAGTGGCAACGCATTCGTCATGGCTCCCAGTGTTGTTTGGATCTTACAACAAGATGACAAACATAAATAAAGTGGGGATAGCAAGATGATACCATTAAACATTCAGGACCGTGGGTCTCTCTCTCGAGAGATTCCTGTGATCTGCTACATTCAGTATTCAGGCTACAGAGTTGAACGACTAGGCAGAATTCAGGTTTTCTCAAGTCGACATACATTCATGAATCTTACATTGGTTTTTGGCTCCCGATGAACTCTTTGACCCATTCGGTTTCCGTGGTTGAGGGGGTCATACAAACAGCCTCAGGACATTTTAAAAACAAGAAACTGGGTGCACATGTTTAATGTTATTTAGCCGTCTAATTCACACAAGGTCAAAATTATATATACAGGTTCAAATAGGCTGACAGTATGTATGTATCACGCCACACATTTGAGTTAAAAGCCCCAGAACAAATGGTGCCCTGACTGCATGCTTTTGGTTAGCATGCACAATTCTGACTTCATGTTTGAACGCCATTCCCTGCAGATCGGAGTTCATGTTGATTGTTCGGCATAGACCAATATGTAAGCGTTGTCCATGGGTATTTGAAATGTAGTTAGTCAAGGTAAGTTTATTTGTGTAGCACCTTTTAGTAACAAGACATTTTAAAGTGAATTTCTCCATTGTGAGATCAATAAAGCCTATCTTATCTTATCTTATCTTAAAGTGCTGCACATGAACAGAACAAAGAAAGCATACAGAGGAAAACACATTGCAGTGGAATAGTAGCAGCAGGTCAAGATAGAAGACAAATCGGACTTACATTATCAGTTAAAAGCAGCTCTAAACAGAAAGGAACTCAGGGTTTCAGCACCTTTACAATCTTCTGGGAGTTTGTTCCAGATACGTGGAGCATAGGAACTAAATTCTGCTTCTCCATGTCTGGTTCTGGTTCTGGGTAACTATTTAGCTGCAGTTGAGGTCAGGACTTTTGTTGTTGACCTACCTAATCCATTCCCCCCAAAAAAAATGCTGTTTAGGATAGTTGTCCTGTTGGAGTACACAATTGTGTCTGAGTTTGATCTGCAATTATTTATTCCTTTCCTACTAGTCAACCATCACTGCAGTCTGCCGTCCACGTTTAGGATGTCTAAAAAAACACTTAAAAAATAAAAACACAAGATCTCCCATACACCAGCACGGCCTTGTCATTTGCTAATGTTTGGTTCATATTCACTTGGGGCGTCCCAGTAACAGCTTGTGTCAGTTTGAACAAAGTAAGAAAATTAAACAAATGTGTAAACTGGTTTATATACATTCATTCCCCAAACCTGTAACCTTTCACAGCAGCTCAGCCATCGCTCTCGCGTCTTCCCCGCGCACGTTCACGTAGCTAAGTAAATCGATTGGGCCAATCGCACCCACGTTTTCCTTCCACTCAACTTTCCATTGATACGCATGGAAACAGCATTCTGAACAGCCGGCTTCTTAAGCGCTGACCTTTTATTACCCTGCCCTCCTTGTGATGGTTGTCAAGCTAGCAGTCTTTCCCAAAAAGCTGTGGGAAATAACGTAACGTTTCTTTGTTTGTATTCTCTTTTTGTCGGCCTTATTTATTTTTCTAAAATACCTGTAGTTTACGATTATTGCCTGACAAATGGGGATGAAAGCATTGTTCTGCGACAAAGTCGAAGCGGTGTCCCTCAGAGATCTAGAAAGAAATTTGCCAACATGTATTTATTTTTGCCTGCTCTGCTTACACTGTTTTGTTCTAATGAATTATTTTTTTTTTCAATTATCTAGACACACCTTTTGCTCTGTCATGCTGCTGTGACAATTCAATTTCCCCCTTGGTGGGTGAATAAAGTCTTATCTTATGTACGAGTTATAAAGCACTGCGTTGCGTTATAGACCCAAAAGGCCCTTCATTACAGCAATGCTTTACAGCTAAGTTTGTTCCAATGGTTGCATGCGGTGGAATAATTAATAGCTGACAGTGTTCATTAGCTTAAAAAGTCACCTCCCAGTGTTTTCCAGTCCATTTGTACCGAGAGAGTCACCTCCAAAGTCACAGTAAGCACCGTCACGCTTCTTATACCAGAAAGGCAGACAGACAGACTCCCACCTGGCATATTCTACGTGACGCGAATTAATTACAAAATCATTTCTGCCCTCTTAATGAATTAGGGGAGAGAATCAAGTGCTCAATTAAATGATTAGGTTCTGAGCTGCGGCAAAGTCTTTGCAAATTCCAGTCAAAGCCAGAGCATTAGAAGCAATCTGCCTTGAACAGACCTGACCATTGTCCCTTTATCAGAACGCTGAGTGTTAGCATTTTCCTATCAGCTAAGGGCTGGTACTGCATATGTTCCTCTCCCTCCTTCTCTCTGTCACTCTTTCTCTTCCTCTCATCATTATTGTCAGAGCTCCTCTGCGTGCACCGGCTTCGTCCTTCTTCTCATTTGTCATTACTCGTTTCCCTTTTTTTCCAGTCACACTGCCCCCTCTACTCATCTCCTCTTCCTCTCTCATTTGGTCCTAACGCTCTCTCTCTCTCTCTCTCTTTGTTTTTTTTTTCTCGTTTTTCTGTTTTTTTATCCTCCTACAGGCCTCCAGGGAAAAGGAGAGCTCCCAGGCCCAGCTGAAGGCACTGAGCCAGCAGAGTGAGGCGGCCCGCAGGGAGCTTGGTGAAATACTAGGCCGCCTGGCCCAGCGCGAAGAGGAGCTCCACCGCAAGGACGTGGAGCTGTCGGAGACTCGGCAGCGGCAGTTGCTGCTGCAGCAGGAGGTCCAGGAGGTGTGCGCGTTTCGACATCTAGGAAATAGCGTTGTTCTTTTCACGATAGATCAGGGTAGATCAGGGGTGTCAAACATATGGCCCGCGGGCCGGTTCCGGCCCGCCGAACAATTAAGTCCAGCCCGGTGGCTATATGCATTATCATTATTCAAAAAAATAAATAAAAAAAACTTTTTTTTTTTTGTTTTTCAGTGTCCTGTCTGACAATGTGGCAATAAGAATTGTTGTCTTAATACCAAAAAGAGCTCATCAGATTTGACTTTCACAAGTGAAGCAGTACTGCTTTTGCCATAGTGCTCCGCTTGATTTATGAATGTGAATAGCTTTATTTTGATTCATGCGGGGAATATCTCAAATGATATGGACACTATAATGGGAAAGTAGGAGAGGAAAGGAAGAACAAGCAAAAAAAAGAAAAGATGAAATAAAGAGGAGATAAAAGGAAGAGAATGATAAAACAATTATTGAAAAAAACATGTACTTTGTTTAATTGAAAATCTGCAGTTCCTATATTGTCCACGAGGGGCGCTGTGTTTTAATCAGCAGATGGTAGCACTGAGCTTCAGATGTGGAAAATTCATTTTAAATCATTTCTTAATTTTTATCTGTTTGGTGTATTTTGTCATGCAGGACAGTGTTTTTAAGTTCCAAAAAATGTGAATAAATGTTTTTTAACATTGTATAATCACTGTGATCAGTTCTTATGCATAATGCATAAGTAAATGTTTAACTGGGTAAAAGTATTGTTGAAATTGCACATAGTTTTCTTAAAAACCCTGAGATTATTCATAATATATTGTGTAAAAGTGAAATTAATTTAATATAAAAATCCACAACAAGTCCACTTTTATTAGTTCTATTTAATCTTGCAATGAGTTTACTCGTGTGGCCCTCTTGAGATCAGATTAAGCTGTATGCGGCCCCTCAACCAAAATGAGTTTGACACCCCTGGGGTAGATGTTTGCGTTCGCGCTTTAAAAATCAGTTACATTTCTGTGCGTGGGACGTTTTGACATGAAAAATGTGGAGCAAAAATAACCTTAAAAATGGTGGCTGCTCCTTTAATTATTTGGTATAATTTGAATTACCAAGCCAAAACATGTTATTTCAGAATGATGATTTCTACTGTTTGTTTGAAAAAGTCAAGAGCTAATGTCAAAGAGTTGGCTCAAGCTAATAAGGGCACTAACAACCATCCTAACCCAAGGTGAGGGAGGCCTCGGCGGCCCTGGAGCAGGAGGCTCAGCGTCAGGCCGCCGTCCAAGCGAGGCTCAGAGAGGAGAACCAGAGACTGGAAGAACAAGCGGACAGCCAAGCTCGTCGTCTTCAGAGGGACCAGGGCGCCCAGGCCGAGCTCCAGGCCGCCCTGAAGCAGATGACCGCCGCCCACGCGCAGCTATCGCAGCGGCTGGCCGAGGAGGAGAACGCCAGGAAGGAGCTCCAGAAGGACACCTCGGGGCTTCAGGCCAAGCTAGCGTTGCTGCAGGAGGAGCGCTCTGCCCTGAGCCAGCAGCTGCAGCTGGAGAGAGAGGTCCATCAGAAGGAGCTGGAAAACACCAAGGCCACCATCAAAGACGAGCTCGCCAGGAAGGATCGGGAAGTGCAGGAAACGCTCAAACTCTGCCGACAGGAAAGAGACGAGACGAAGGCGCAGCTAAGCGAAGTCAAGGTAGGACCTTTTAATGCTCGACTGTGCTCTTCACAGACCTTCTCCTTCCGATCTGAGCACAACTACTTCACTGAACGGGTGTCAGCTCAAGGAGTCTGAATACTTTGAAAGGTGCTGCAGGCTGTTGACTTGTAGGTTTTCAAGCAATAGTCCAGCTGGAGCTGGCCATGTTGCAGCTATATATATATATATATATATATATATATATATATATATATATATATATATATATATACACACACACACACACACACACACACACACATACACATATATATATATATATATATATATATATATATATATATATATATATATATATATAGCTCACATTCTAAAATAGGTGGTTGTAATCTCTTTATCTGACTCTTGTTAGGGGAATAATTTGGTATTCCCTGTGAAATGCTGATCAAATCCTCTTAACATCTCCAGTGCGCCCCGCCCCCCCTCTGAGAAGCGTTGCAGATCTCTGCATAATGTTCCAGGTGTAACTCGTGTCCTTAATTAGGGGAAATCTACTTAAATGTTCGAAATCATAAAGCAGCCTTAAGGATTCTTTTCCCCCTTTCCCACCCGCAGCAAGCACAGACCACAAAGCGCCGTGCGCTCATTAACATCTGGAAGGCGATTGGCTCGCGCTAAACATCTGGGTTATTTGCGACCCAGTGACACACAGAGGAACTTCTCATTTAAAGTAATTTCCTCCTTTGGCTGGAGCTCTGTCCTCTGAGTGCGACCGGGGATCGCTGAGCTCTTAATGGCACGCGGAGCGCCACCTGCGGAACAGAGCTCCTAGCGTGAATATTTAAAAAAAAGAACCACATATCAGGCCTCGGTCGTCTCATCAGGGCTGCGCTGCAGATAGCGGGGTTCTGCCCGACTCGCTCCCCCCAGAACCCCGCCACCCTCCCTATGTTCAATATCTGCGATGATGAGCCCTCCTGGGTAGAGCGCTTCTTAAGGGGCATGGTCCTCCCTGATATGCTTGAGTTTAGCCCATTAGCTCCGCTGAATGGCATTAATATCTGACATAGCTCATTGTAATGGTGTCATTTCCGAGTGGAGAAAGGACAAGGGCATTTGCTGGAATGTTTTTAAAAACTTGCCTGGAGGTGCACCAGATGTCCCAAAGAAGCCCACCCCCCCCTCACTCACACACTCACACACACACACACACACCCATAACCCAATACTCATGCAGCATAGCCAGAAGCCTGTATTGCAATTGTGATACAGTCAACCGTCAGAAAAAGCTTAAGATATTCAAATTTCCCTGTCCTCTCACGTCTGATTTCTTCTCCACTCCGTCTTCCCTCTTGATGCCTCTCTCTATCTTAATCCTTTTCTTTCAGCTTCCCCTTCAATTCTAATTTGCTGTTTCGCACTCCTCGCTCCCATGTTTTGCTTTTTTTTTCTTCTATTTTTTTCCCCTTTGTTTCATGTCGCTCTTATCTCTTCCTGTCCTTTGTCCCTGTTTCTCATAACACTTTGATTTAGTTTGAAAGTGTAGCGTCGTTGTTCTTTTACAAAACTCTACTTTCTAAAGCGTTTTTTTTTATGAGACTCTTCAGAGACGGGGGTGTTAGGCACAGAGTCTAGGAAACAAAACACCTTGGGAAAGCATTCATACTCTTTGACCTCTCTTGTATGATAGATGTTTTTTCTTTGTTGTTTTTTTGTTTGGGGGGGGGGGGGGGGGGGTCATGTGATAGACCGACACAAGATGGAGGAGTTGTTTTTCAAAGCTCTGTTTTTAATTTCATTGGTTACTCAGTTTATATGGGAGTTGCTGTTTGGTGGATTATTTTTCTGGCCAATTTTGACCCTTCTTCTAGAAGCACATTTGCGAGGTCAGACCCTGATGTGGAGCGAGAAGGTCCGGGTCACGTGTCGCCATGTGTCTGCCAGTCAATCATGGAGGCTCTCCTGGAGCTGGCCAATCAGCGATCGCGATTTGTCCCAAAGTGAAACGCCCCTTACCTGCAGGAGCTGCAGCTCCATTACAAATGCATTGTTTTCAATGGGATTTCGGGAAAGAAAAAAAAAAAACATCGGTAAAAATTGTTCAACGTCAGTGGGCCAAGCACTATTCAGACACGTGTATCCTGAACGTTTAAAGGGTGGAATACAGTTTATTCCTTTCCCAAAACCTAGAAGGAGTCTAGAAAAATGTGTTTATTAGTATAAAGTAAAATTTCCAATCCTAATACAGAATTTCGTCGTGATTTCTTACCATGGATAACTCAATGCTAGCATGAAAGCATCTACTACACTCTGCGGTATTTTAGGTTACTGATATATATTCTAAGTTGAGGATTTAAACTTTAACGTCGATTTGTCTGTGGTTACCTTTAAATAACTCCACTGACTTGATGTAGAACTCAGTTGAACGTTCCCCACACCCCTTTCTTCTTTGCCTTAAGGTTTAGTAGATGAGGCAAAATTGCCTGGTGTGACGCAGTGAACTTCACTATCAGCGCCATTAACAACGTCTTTGTTGTCATGGGTTAGATCGTCTCGGGGCAAATTTCCGCGTGGCCAGAGCGATTTTACAGTTTCTGTCGCGTCAGTTCATCCCCAGACCGTGTTCAGTTGTGTTGACACATCAACTATGTCCCCTCAGCATGACGCTGCCACCACAATGTTTCCCCACTGGGATCAGAATGATGTGCTCTGTGGGTTTTCCTCTACATTTTGTTAGACTTATCAGTCAAATTCATTATTATTAGTCATTACAGAAATAAAAATTTTTTTTTTGTTCCTTCCATTGCACAATTCTGCACCATTTGCATCCTTGTAAAACTTTGAAGAAGTTCGTGGGCGTGACTTGACAATGTCTGAAAAAGTTCATGACGCATGACTACTTCTGCAACCGCCGTATATTCACGTTTTAACCTCTGTTGATCCTGTAAAGTCTCACACGCTGTAAGCTGCCTGAATTCCAGTAGGACAGCTTCGATGGTCTGAAGCGATTGCATGTGTGTAACATCATGGTTCTTCACCCCCCCCCCCCCCCCCGCCCCCCCAGGCAGATGCAGCCTCAGACAAGGAGCTGTGTGCGGCACTGCACATCAAGTTGGACAGGATGAAGGATGAGTGTGATAAGCTGGTGGCGCAGCTGTGCACTAAAGACGAAGCACATTCTCTTCTCCAAAGAAAACACCAGCAGCTCAAACGGGAACTGGAGGACACAGTAAGCCAAGCTCTTCTTGTTGGGAGACGTGTTTTTCTGTCTGGCAGTGCCGGCCATTCACAGTATACAGGAAGGTGTTGCTGCGGTATCTGCCTGAGGTGTCACATTGGAAGCGAACCTGTGCAAAAACACAGAAGTTCGCCTTCCTTCCTCCTGTCACATCAGGGTTTTCTGATCAGGCTAATCTAAATCTAGTTTGACAAAAGCGGCTTTTACAGCAGCCGATGAAGCATTGATGGCAGTTCACCTCCTCGGCGCAGACCTGAGGAGGTGAATGTGGCTCGCTTCAGGCCAGACGTGTATTGATCTTACATTGGTTTAGTGCAGAAAACAGGTTCCTATTCATGAAACGCGAGAGGTTTATTATCTCAGCCAATAGATTCTGATTCATATTCCCCAGGCAGCGCTGATCACTGAGGTTCCTGTCCTCTGACTCATTGATTGGCTTTATCCAGGTAGACACTGAAACACTGGCAATACCAACCAGACAGTGCCGTGCAAGAAGTATTCATACGCGTTTAACTTTTGCTGTTGCGTGTGTTTGTATCCACCCCACCCCCACCCACCCCCCGCGTTGTTCAGTACTTAAAGCAAGTTATTTTGGTATGACTCACCCAGCTTTGCACATCTAGAGCCTGAAAGCTGTCATTCATCTTCACTACAGTAGCCAAAACTCGGGGTGTAAGATGGAGAGCGTCTGACAACCAACAGTTTTCCAGTCATGACAGATTCTCAGTTGACTTTAGGTCTAGACCAGGGGTCGGCAACCTTTACCACTGAAAGAGCCGTTTGGACCCATTTCACACAGTAAAGAAAACACTGGGAGCCACAAAATCCTTTTGAAATTTTAGATGAAATAACGCTGCACATAAGGGCTTTTTTGCAACAAAATGGACCCGCACCAGAACCAATGCACCTCTGCGCTTGTACTTCTACTGTTGTTTTATGGAAATCATCAACTCTGCTAATGTCAGAGTTTTTATTTTGAATAAAGCTTGGTGCGAGTAAACGCACATCATGGTCGGATTATTTGATTTTCAGCCCATATAAACGGTTCATCCGGAATACTTTCTTTCCTTTTAATCCGAACACATTTTAATTACATCTGCGAAAGTAAACAAGCTCCTGTCATTAACCAGCTAACAGTTCCATTAGACGAGCTATCAGACGTTCAGGCGGCACCTGAAGCTCGACTTCAGCCGCGCAGGACTCCGCTCACAGCCTCGAGCCAAGCGCAGTTCGCTTTTCCTCACTTTGAAAATGAACAAATGTCAGAGATAGTAACGACTCTTACCCTGCTGTTTAGCTCTCTTCACCCTCATCAATGACTCCATGTTATTTTAGGTCACCGTGTTGCCCTTGTCATTTGAAGAATTTACTAAAAAAAAGCAGCATTTGAAAATGCCGCCTCAACTCCGCCTCGCTGTGTTTGTGTCACTGCAGCCAGTGAACTACCAGTTCTTCTTCTTCTTCTTCTTCTTGAGTTTGACGATGAGCAAGAATCTTTTCAGTGTGCATTACCACCACCAACTGGTGAGGAGGAGTGTTGGTCAGCCAGCATTGACGACTGCCTGTGGCTCCGCGGCATAATTATTTTCAACACCTGAGCCGCATCAGAGCGATCAAAGAGCCGCATGCGGCTCCGGAGCCGCAGGTTGCCGACCCCTGGTCTAGACTAACGGACCAGTCACATTGCATAGATCTGCTTTGATCGACCCGTTCCTTCGTAGCTCTGTTTTTGTTTTTGTCCTGCTGGAACCGTAGTCTCGTGCCTTTTGCGGCTTCTACCACGTTTTCCTTTAGCATTCACCCTGTGTTTCACTGCATCCATATTCATTCGACCCTGGCCTCCTTTCTGCGCCCACAGCATGATGCTGCCACAGTCAGGCTCATCTGTAATGAAGATGTGCTCAGGGAAGGTCATGTCCTAGTAGGTTTCCTGTTGCGCCATGTTCAGATTAACTCAGCGGAGCTCCGGAAGACGTTCAAAGACTGAGATATTGTTTTAGAATCTCACCCTGCTTTAATCTCCACAACTTTTCCCCCTGAACTCCCTGCTGTGCGCTTCGGTCTTTATGATGCTGTTTGTTGGTGACTTCTGAATGTGATCGGTTGTGTTGGACTATATTTGGAGGTATCAGAAAAATGCAAGTAGTGCGGCCAGTGATTCTGCAGCGAGCGCCCTCTTGAAAAATGGAGACTGGATACAGAGACACTCCACATTTTGTCTGTTTTTATTTGTAAAAATGTTTCAAAAACTATCTGTCCGTTTGGTTCCACTTCACAATTATGGCCTAATTGGGTTTGTTGTGACACATAAAATACAGCTAAATTCCTTGACAAAATTTGTGGCTGTAACATGATGAAGTTTGAAAAAGTTAGGCTGCATAAATACTTTTGCATGGCACCCTAAGTTTGTTTTAGGAGGAAATCAAAGGCTTTCTTTCCTGAAAGCATATTTCTATGTATCACTGGGAAAATGCACCTTGTATTCTGAAGAGGTAAAATGGCCTAATCCAGATCTTTAAGGGTACATATAATATGAAGATTATTAGTTACAAAAGTTATTGCTGATTTATAATAAGCAAACACCATTCTGTTGCCCTGATTAGGTGAAAATGGGTGAGGAGAGACGGGTTTCTGAGTCGGAGCTTTTGAGGCTGGAGAAGAAGGTTTCGGCAATGGAAGCAGACCAGGAAACGGTCCTTACTTCTCTCGGGGTTGAACTGGATGCAGCCTGTCGCAGCTTGGCGAGGAACGGAGAAGACAAACTACAGGTATTTATTCAAGTTGATTTTTTATTTTTTTTACTTTAGAGGCTAAGAAACAGGCCTATTTGCGCAGCCTCCTAAAACTTCTGTGCTACCCTGGTGCGGGATCATAGCTCCCACAAGCTATGGGCCCAGTTCCACCGGCTCATATTAGCCACACGGCTCCGCTCACGTTCAAGCGTTTCAGGAGCAGTGTTTTTCAGCGCCAGCTCGGCCATCCAGAATAAATAAAGAACTACAACATTAATATTAAGGACCGTATGAAAGAAAAAAGAAGCGCACTTCAGCCTGCCGCGCCGTATCAGATCAGTGGATTTATCGAGGCTTTCTCGCTTTCTCTCATTTTACACTGAAAGCTGTGAAGTTTTGTCTCTAAAGTGTCCATCCATCCACCTGATGCGGTAGAAGGTAGCGGCTGTCTGCCTTTCAGACTCAGAGCACCCGGTGGGAGCAGCGGGGTGTTTTCGCAGCGGTGGCCGCTGAAAGCAGCTCGAGCTCGGCCAACGCCTGGCGCTCTCTCCACTGACAAGAGCAGCCTGGGAGTCCACGCCAAATCAAGCCGATAGAAAGCCTCATTGGCACTAAATCAACTCTTTCCAAACTCTTTCCAAAACCGACACCTTCCCACTTATTGTTTACTCCATCTCCCCCTCCCCCCAGGTTAAGAGTCTGAGTGTCATCCTCAATAGCACCCTATCCTTTTAGTCCCATGTCAATAACATTACCCGGTCTGCCTACTTCCACTTAGGAAACATCAACCGCCTCCGTCCCTCCCTTACCCCACACACTGACGCCATACTGGATTACTGCAACTCTCTCCTCTTTGGCCTTCCTCAGAAATCACTCCATAAACTACATCTGGTCCAGAACTCAGCTGCCCGCATTATAACAAGAACTCCCTCTCTCCACCACATCACTCTGGTCCTCCGACAGCCCACTGGCTCCCCGTGCAGTTCCACATTCAATATAAAATTCTCATGGTACATTCAAGGCCCATCACTACCTTACCCCCCATCCCCCCCTTATCTGTCAGGCCTCCTGCATGTTCCCACCCGCCCGTCTCCCCTCCACGGGGAGCAGAGCACTCAGCCGCTCTGCCCCCTGCCTCTAGAACTCTCTACCACTCCTAATTAAAAACACGGACTCACTTCTTCATTTCAAATCACAACTCAAAACTCATCTGTGTAAGATTGCCTATTCTCTTTAATGTCGACATCCCTGTCCCAGCCTCTGTATCTTTGAAAATGCTTTTTATGCTGTGTTTCGATTTTGTTTCTGACATTGTGTTTTTATCTATTTTTTTTTTGTACGGTGACCTCGAGTGTCCAGAAAGGCGCCTTTTAAATAAAATGTATTATTATTATTAATTCAGCAGAGTAATTTGCAGGGGGATTTTTACTTTGCAAATTACTGACATGGCCGATTTGCACACCGAGAATCTCCGCAGTTATTACAAATCACCTGTGGTCCCCAGGTAAAACTAACCCCGAAGGATGTGTGCTGATACACAAACCTGGGAATTTAGAATATATGAAGGCAAATTTCAACCAAGGCAATGTATGATTGAGTTTTGCGTGGAGTCAGGGGGTCAGCCCATGCGGGTGGAGACGACGTGACTCTTTTATGAGTTCACAACGCAGGCCGCGAGCCAAAAAATATCCATTGACCGTGCAAACAGGAAGTTCTTAGCAGAAACCAACAAAAATGGCGGCCCCCGTAGTTCTGCCTGTGAAACTTGTCTACAGGGAGCTCGGACCCCAGAAAACCCCTGAAAGCTTGCTCCACTGAGGTGCCCGAAGTTTACGGGCTTAAAGGCACATCTCCGCCTCTCCGTCCTGTGTGTGTCTCTCTCTGTGTCTCTCACACACAGTTTCACCTCAGACTGCAGAGGTGCTGTGCCTTATTTTATTACTAGATGTATCATCCAGATATTTATCCTGGTGGATTACTCCTGGTAGCCTGGCCTGTCCCGCTTACTGCTTATTGCTGGCCAGTGTTCACCGAAAGCGGTCGAGATAAAACCAAGTGTGTGCAGTTGGTCCGCTAGCTTTAAGGCACCCTGCGTGCAGATGTGTAATCCATTTCTACAACGTAGTTCATTTGAATTTACTAACCGGCATCTTTCTGTTTGAGAATGCCGGGAATATATTGGAGGGGATTGCTTTGGATACGGATGAGAGAAATTCCCGCACAAAGGTTTGATCGTGTCTCTTGCATATTTTTTTCTGGTCAGGTTCCCAAAACCGTAACTGTGAAATATGTGGGCTCCTTTAATTACTCCCAGGTGGAGTTTCAAGTTATTTTTTGAACTGATAATCGCATAAGCATGCTTGGGTGGGATGAGTCCTTGTTTGCTGGATGTGCTCTTGCTTTGCTCAAAGAGACACAATGTCCTCTATTGAAACATAACGCACTCCCTCAGTTTTGGCACCCTTGTTAAAGATGTGTAAGCAGCCCTAAAAATAAACCTGCCTCTTAGCGCTGTAGCTTAATGTCATAATGAATGCCTCAGAATGGATTGTCCAGATTCCTGCGTCCTCGCTTATGCTTCTCTTCAGATCACTCACAGGTTCTTTAAAGGATTCATTAGAGGACCATGAAAGCAAGGCAAATTCGGATGTGCTGAACCATTTCTGCATTGATTTGGTCAGATATGTGGATTTTCTTAAAATACCCTGTTTCAGCTTCATTTAAAACACTTTTTTTTCAAAGTTTATTTTCTTCATTCATTAAAGCTGCTCACACGCAGCACTTCTGGTTCACAAAGAAATCTTTGAAGCATCCAAACCTGTTTTCCAGTCTGTAACTTCACACTTTTCCTATACTTTATCATACCATATCATACTTTTAAATTCTTCCTTTTCAGATTTACCCAACTTAAAATATATAACCTAAAATGCTTACTGCAGACTGCAGTAGATATGTCCATGCTGCCATCAAGTAATCTAAGTATTTATTTATCTATAAGACAGGTATTTATTGTGAAATTCTGTATCAGGAGCACAAATTTCACTTTACATATTAAACGTTTTGTGCAAAATCTGAGTCCTGGTAACTGACCATAGAAAGAAAAACAAGAAAAAACTCAGGCTACAGAGAAGGTGCAACGCACGGATATCTAAAACACATAAAACACAGCAGAACTAGAGTTAAGCATCACACCTTAATTTAACCATTAACCACACAGTTTATTAACAAAGAATACACCCAACTACCGTAAATTTTCAAATTGTAGCTTCCGTATCCTTGAGCTTGGACTTCAAAATTGCTGCGGAAAAAATAAAAATTGCGGGTTTTGCGAAATTGGTAAACTGGAAGTCCATGAACTTGTTTAGCAGCTCCTCAGAAAATACCGTGACGTAATTGTTCAAAAAACATAATAGAGAATAAAGAATACTGAACGACTTGAAAAATATGACCAAAACAGAAAATAGAAAAGATATCTACGCAGTACCTTCAGAGACTACAGAGACATCTTTTCTGCACTCCTAGAGACTCCAGGTACACAACAAGATGTGTTTAAAAAAGTGGTTAAAAAAGTGGATTTTGCATGATATGTCCCCTTTAAGACGGCTTTGGACTTGAAAACCTTGTGTTGTCCGGATCATTTATCAATCACGCTTGTTTGGAATTGAATGCTCAGACACACTGAGGTGGTCATGTAGACTGCAACCAGGGGACACTGCTAACACACAGCAAAGAAAGGAGGTACAGCAAAGGTTCAGAGAAAAATAGGAAGGGTACCAAATATCGCCTGTATGTAAACTTCTGACCTTCAAGAAAATAATACCATTGTCTAAAAATTATCACTCTCATTATTCTGGTATTTAGAACAAATGAATAGCTTTGGTAATTCTAACAGACTTTAGACAGCAAAGGATTTTTCAGATTTTATGTATGAGAAAAAAAAGCCTGTGTGTCTTTTCATAAAGTGTAGTTAAACTTCTGGCTTCAAGTGTAATTGGTTGATTGTACGCCTGACTACAGTCCTATAGAATACCAGAATTTTTCCTGGTGTACCTATATGAATGGATGCTGGTTGGAAGGCAAAGGGTAGTAACACCAAATACTGCTGTGATTTAGATTTTGCTTTTGTATGTTCACTTTGCATTTTGTAAATCGCTAAAAATAAACAATCAGCAATTTTTTTTCACACTTGCCTAAAACTTGTACACATGGCCGTACATGTTGAACCAGTGAAGCTCCTAACATTATAGCTTTGCACGTGTTGCCAAGCAGAACCGTCATCAGACAAGTACACTCCTATTTACTCGATACGCACACATCTCCTCTTTTAGGTACTCGGTCTGGTCCGTCTGAGCTGCAGTCACACACTTGTGCCACCACCTTCCCTCATCTCTAATCCATCATGTTGAAGAGAAGTCAAACTCACTAGTGATCAGCTTAATGAGGGGTATCATTACCAGTAAAGGGGTTTATTAGGAGTGGATTTCCCCTCAGGGCCTCCACCCTATCACTTTGGAGGCACTATGATAACGATATATAGAACACTGGAAAGTCACTAAAAAGTGAACGATGAAAGAAGTGGAGATTCAGTACTTGTTTGCTGACAAGACGCCAGTTGTAGATTTTTTTTTGTGGCAGAAAAAAAACTTTTAATAACATAAAAAAAGCATTTCTTTTTGTTTGACTGTTGTCTTGGTTGGCATGATGGTATTTGTTGTTGCAGAATCACCGTATTCATATTATTTTAAACATATGGCCTTCTGATAACACCATAGGGCCAGTTGCATGCCTTAAAGGTAGAGTAGGAGACCTTTCTGGAAATGTAAGTAAGAAATGCCCCATTTTGAACAACCATCTTACCTGCTCTGCCGCTCCTCAGAGCGATCGCGTAAAAAAAATCTCCCAAATCCACTCTGGTCTTTTGCGTTTCCTCCGATGCCTTCCTCTTTTTCTCATAAACTTGTAAGACAGTTTGTTTCTTGAGACTGTCAGCCATTTTCAAAGTAGACGATGAGAGCATTGGAGCTACGATGAACGTCTGAAACCGAAGCTAACTGGATACATAAACGGTAGAAGTGTGCATGCGCAGCCAACACGGAGACGCTAACAAGGAACGTGCACGCACACTGGCGTTACGTGAGCGCATCAAAATGATTGGCATGTGGGACAACCAATAGATAAGGCGATTCCCACAGCTCGAGGTATAGAGAGGGGCGTGAGCATGACCAATTTTCAAACAAATCAGGGAGAAAGTTGGTGATAAGTACAAGTCAGGGTGCTGTAATTAAAAAAGACCCAAAATCTTTGTCGTTCTCCTGGAGCTCCATTCAGTCCTTCGTCTCTAAATGGAAAGCATGTGGAATCACAAAAAAAAAAAAAAAAAAAAAAAAAACAGCCTAGAGAGGGCAGGCTTCCAAAACTCAGACTGAATTAGGAGGACATTAATAAGAGGCAGCACAGAGACCAAAGGTAACTGAAGGAGCTGCAGAGCACCATTGCAGGAACAATTGCAAGGTGCTAAATTAAGGGATATTCTTGAGTCAGTCTGCGTATGATTTGAGACTGGGACGGGGGTTCACACTTCCAGCAGGACACTGACCCCAAGCATACTGCTAAGGCAACACTCCAGTGATATAAGGGGAAACATTAAAATGTGTTTGAGTGGCCTAGTTAAAGTCCAGACCTCAATCCAATGGAGTATATGTGGTTAGACTTGAAGATCGCTGTTCACAAGCAAAAAAAAAGCATCCAACATGAAGGATCTGGAGCTGTTTTACCTTAAGGACTGGGTAAAAATCCCAGAAGCAAGATGTGGTGAGCTCAAGTGGTGTTGATCCAACACCACTTGTAGCTGGAATTGCTGCAAAAGCTCTACAAAGTCTTGACTTTAGGGGTGTGATGAATTATGCACGCTGGTGTTTTCTATCATTTTGTCCAAGCTGTTTGCTTCACAATAATAAAAAAAGATAAAAATGTTCGTCTAACTGAGCTCAAGGTGTTTTCAAAAATGGGAAACGATTTAAGCCTCTATGTGTCCAAAGCTTGCAGACACAGTCCAGAAATGAATGAAATACCTCTAAATACAATATAGGCTGTGGTTGTAACATGACAAAATGTGTTAAAAGTTCAAGACTTCAGGCACCTTACCTTAACGGCATCCATTTTCTTTGTGCGTGTTCTCTTTAATTCCTACTGTCTTCTTTGTCAGATGATTAGTGGAGAGAAATACCAAAGTGGAGCACTCTTTGAAAACTTCCCTCTTTGTCATCTACACTTGCTTGTTAGTCTGAGTATTTCCCCCCCATCTGTTTCTATCGCAGCGTTCCCATCTCTTTCCACTTTCCCAGTGGGAGGTGAAACAAACACATGGCTTTCAAAAAAAAAAAAAAAACACCACCGCACACTTCCTTACACTCTGAAAGAGGCATAAACCAGGCAGTGGCATATTTAAATTTGAGGTGGCAAAGCTTCGGATTCCACAGCAGCTCAGCTTTTTTTTTTTTTTTTTTTTAAAGAGGAAAAAAAAAAAGTTGTGGCAATATTTTTTTTTCCCCCACTTCAAGCCCACAGACAGCACTTTCAACTGTCTGCCTACTTGTTACGTTTTTCAGCAGTTTCACCTCCTTTTTGTCTGCCACGGAGCCAAACAGGCTTTGATGGTTTGAGGAAAAGTTAAGAGAGCGCAAGCGAGAAGCTGAGACATGTCTCATCCTCCCACGCGGTCACATGCTCTGACGAATGGCTGCGCTCTCCCCGAGATGGAGACCTTTTCACAGCGGCGCTATACCACTGCCATTCTTTTGAGCTGCCAAAGCAGGGAACTTTGAGGAACTCATCTTGCCTGATTTCGAGTGACAGTGGGGAAAAAGGCTCTTTACACCTGTGCCACAGCATTATTGTTTTGTACGACTCAGGACAGAGAGGGGTTCAAGAAAAATCGTCTGTTTCTCCTGTTCATTGTGGATAAACACCTTGTTACAAAAGTGTTTTTAGAAAAAAAAGCTGTAGTGTTTTTTACTATTATTTTGTCAGTGGCTTTTCTGTTATTTTTATTTTTTTAACCAAGGCATACTGAGGGCACTTATGGTTTGGTTTAGTTGAGGATTTCGTAAACTTATCAGCCTGTGACCCCCAAAATAACAGCGCCAGACACTGGTGACCCCCCCCCCCCCCCCCCTTTGGCCTGTGGGTTGCCTTTTTTTTTGGAAATTGTGAGAATAGATTCAAGTCAAATTACAATAAAAGTCATATTTTCATAAGAACTCTTACAAAAAAAATGCAGGAAATACCAAATATTTTTGCCACGAACACATTAAATCATCTCATGTTCCCCCCGGGGGGCCCTGACCACCACTTTGAGAGCCCCTGGTTTAGTTAGCAGAGTGAAAAACAAATGCAATTGGCACAAGATTGTTTGATTTATTTATTTTTTGTTTTGTTTTGTTTTTATATTGGAAATGTGGAAATGTCATGCATGAGAACTCTTTAAATATGCTCTTATATTATGTCTATTCTATTAAACCGTATTACAACCAAAGCTATAGAAGCCTGTTCTTTGCCTCTAGGAACGGCTTACAAATTAATACATAAATCCTCCCTTTTTTTTGGCTTACTTACTTATTGTTGGGAGTGACGGCGTTAGAAAAATGGTGTAGCATCGGGGTAAAGCGGACCCTGTGGATGGTGGGGGACGCGGAGGGCGATTGAGATAGAGGCCTATGTGTTGCCAACTGGCCAAGGAGGCTTAAGAGTTGGTCTACTCTGCACACAGAGTAGACCAACAGCAAGAGACACACGATGCGGGAAAGCCTTGCAATTTCAAACATAGCATTCTGAAGCTGAAAGTTCAGACACCATTTTACATTCGCTCAAGTCAAAGGCAAAATGTGCACGGTGGATTTGTTGCTTTGCTGGAGCCGGGCGTGGCTTCTTAGTTCCAGTAAAAGGAACTCTGGATGCTTCAGCATATCGAGAGATTTTGGACAACTCCATGCTCCCAACTTTGTGGGAACAGTTTGGAGATGGCTCCTTCCTCTTCCAATGTGACTGCGCATCAGTACACAAGACAAGGTCCATTAAGACATGGATGAGAGAGTTTGGTGTGGATGACCTTGACTGGCCTGCAGAGTCCTGGCCTCAACCCAGCAGGACACATTTGGGAGGAATTAGAGTGGAGACTGAGAGTCAGGGCTTCTCATCCGACGTCAGTGTTTGACTTCACAAATGTGCTTCTGGAAGAATGGTCAATTCTCATAGACACACTCCCTTGTGGATAGCCGTCCCAGAATAGTTAAAGCTGTTATAGCTGTGAAGAGTGAACCAGCTTCATATTGATCCAAATAGATTAAAAATGAGGTGTCACTTAAGTTCATATGTGAGTGAAGATGTTTGGCAATTTGGTGTATTCTTCAAACTGCTTTTTTTTATACACCGTAGTTTTCACATATAAAAAAAAATAAATAAAAACAGTTTATCAAAAAGCACATTTGCAAATGTTTTCCTCCCAATATTTGTTAGTAAAAGGCACATTATCTGCCTTCAGCAGCAGAGCTTTTAGCATCCTAGCCATTGTTGCCGCATTCAATTTGAGCGGATAAAAAATTGTCGTTTAAGGTCAGTATTTGCCTATGCTTGATTTTAGACAAACTTTTACTAAAGACTGCAGTTGCTCTGACGTACTAAGCTTTTTGTCCACATTAGTATCCCCTGCATTTCAGTCCATTCCACTCCTGCTGAGACTAGTCCTTTGAACAGCGGACATCAGTCAGCGACAAGGGCCATATTCCAGAATAACTCTTGGTTATCAGGAGATAACAAGGTTTTAAATGTCATTATAAATGCTGCGTGGAGCAAAGAGTTATACAGTTCTGCCTAATCCTGCCCTAAAATGTCATAAACATGTTATTGTAATATCAATATGTGCAATATGAATATTGAAATGTAATAATTGTTGGCTGATGTACAAGTTTCATAAGTTAGAAATTTCATTGAAAATGTAATATTAACGCAGATGGATTTTTTCTGCAGTGGATGCCCACACCTTTATACAGATTCAGTACCCAGATTAGGAAAAGTGACACTCTGTGTTGGAAGTACAATTGAAAAAGAGGAACATGTGGGTATAGTGCTATAAGATTTTAGATATATTCTTACATTATCAGTAATTGCATTTTAGCTACACTATATCTCCTCTTTAAATTTGTGTTCTTGTGAGCTGCTGTGTGACTCCTTAGTCATTGGAATGTGCTCTGTGTGTGGATTATCGCACCAACTATCAGATGTAACTCTGTTTCTCCTTGTATCGGGGAGGAATCAGAGATGGGGAAGGAGAGATGCTGCCTTTTCCAACTGTTTTACCTTTATTCGGTGGCTAAAAAGTAGCTAAAACCTGGAGACAAAAGCACCAAGTTGTAACCCAATAATTTTTCCTCCAGCTCCTGATCATGCATTGATTTAGAGTCTTTGGGTTATCATGGGGCCGATGCAACATTCGTGAGTGTGTTTGTAGGGAGAGAGAGGGTGTGAGTCAATAAGTTGCCTGCGGCGGAAAAAGGCGAAACTTTCATAGTTTGGGTGGATGGAAAATTACAAAAATTGAATGTGGATGGATCACCAACTATAGTTAGGGTGCCAGCCAAGCTTCATCTAAGGCGAGTAGCAAAAGTGGACATATTGGAAATTTGCAAAACATGTTCAGCAATAAAGAATAGGTTAGTTTTAGGTTTGTGTATGGGTCTTAGATCAATTGCAGACTTAAAGTGGATTTTTATCTCCATGGAAATAACCTCCAACGGCTTAAGCTGCAACAGTATATGTAAAATAACAAATGACTTTCATTAAAGGAGAGGCTCTATAATCACTTGTTCAGGGGGCACCCTAAGCCCCTTTTACACCAGATCTACTGTAATCCGCATCATCGGTTCCGACCCGGTAAAGCCCGAGGGTTGATGAACGCCTCCTGGGCTTTAGTCCCACCTCCAGCTGTCAGTGCTGTGCGCTCTGCCGCTGTTGGGCATTACCGTGTGACATTTACACTTTAAAGAAATCTGTGACAAACGGTTAGGATATGAAAATGTAAACGAATTATTCTAAATAAAAACATAGGGAAGACGAGACTGTCTGATCTGCTCCAAAGTTTGCCTCACGGGGTCAAAACTTAAAGCTTTGTGAGGACGTTTTTGCCTCAGCCATGGTGAGAATGATGTAATGGACTTTAAATGGCAAAACCGGAGGACTTTTGTCCGCACTGAAATCATTTTTATAGGTCGGATACTCGATACTGGGGTGCTGGTGCCTATCTCCAGATGTCAATGGGCGAAAGGTGGGGTACACCACAGGTGTACAGGTCGCCAGTCTATCGCAGCACTTCGTTCATGGTGGTCCTTAATATTAATGTCGTCCCTCTTCAGTCGAACCTTTCCCTGGACTTTCCCTCCTCCGCTCCATCTCTGCTGACATCAGAGAAAACCTCTCGTTATCTTAACCCATGGCCAATCAGTGAACAACAATAGGGCCATTCAGAGTGGGCCCTACTCCTGAGCAGGGTTGGAAAAAAAAACCAAAAAACTGTTGCTGTAATGTTCGCAAAGCGAGTAGAGCCGGGCTAAATGTTAAAAGGTGCTCTAGCGGACCAAGTGGAGGATGCAAGGAATGTGGTATGCTTTGAGATGAAAGCTAAGCTGTAGAGCCGTTAGTCAAGCTCTTGTAAATCCACGTATCACTAGAAACCTATGTACCCTGCTGCTATGGTGAACTGCCTCAACTAAAACCCAATACCAATGTCACACTATCTGCCTTGCCTATCTGTGACATAGTAAGATGCTCTGCCTCAGGTAAATAATGCTTCAGTATTGTTTTCCTTTGCATTGGGCATTGTGACACACATAGTTTGATCTCCAGCTAAACTGGGCTACCACGGACCTGTTTCATGGACGTGTTAAAAAACTCCCACACATGAGGTCTGCAGCTATCACAGACCATGTGAACTGCACCTGTGCGCCACTGCTAATCAGAAATGGCAACCACAACCCAGAAATAAGATAATTTAATTTCATGCGACATAAAGCAAATCTTTTGTCTGTGCTGATGAAGAATCACTCGTAACCTAATTTCTGATTAATTCATCTCAAAATTTTCTGACTGCTTGGGAGGACTCAAGGTATTTAGTAGTAGTAAATCTTGTAAAAAGTATAAATCTTGGGGTAGGCTGGGGAGAGGCCAAATAAGTCACAGCATGCCTGCCTCATTGTTGTATATCTCAAGACTATTTTTATGAATCCTTCAGTTCTGGTCCTTGAGGTCCGGTGTCCTGCTCCTTTTAGATGTGTCCTTGGTCCAACACATATTAAGGCACATGAAGATGCACAGTTTAAAGTAAATAAAGCAGCAGTGTTGCCTTTCTACATATCAGATTCTGTGGCATACATTACTTGGTCTCCAGCTAAGCCAGGCTACTGATTGCTTGAAGTGACAGTGGTGTTGGACTAATTTTCCAATTCATTCAGCTAATAATTATTTAACAACTTGGAGCCACTCATAGACACAAACTTTCCACCCAAGATAGTCAGGCAATCATTAAGTTTGAAAAACAAGAGATTGTGAAATTATGGCAAATAATGATATCTGTGTTCATGCAGTGGCCATCTAAATTTTACGCCCTTCATCCCAATACTCTGGCACATCACAAAACAGGGGCGTAGCAGACTTCATATACGTGACAGAAGCTCATCTTTCGCAGAACGTGCCTCAATTTTCCACTGTAGATCAAAATATGAAGCGATAAAAGCTTTTACGGATATGCCAATATACATGGCATGGTGTTTCAACAGTCCCGATGTGTCTCAATAATCCAAGTAGGAAAAAAAAAAGAAACTGAGCAGGTCTTTGGACGGGCTATTCTTTGTTGAAACGTTTCGTTTCTGTTTGTGCAACAAACAAACGGACCAGTGATGTGTGTGCTGTCAAGTGCCAGGCAGGACTGTGTACAGTTATACATCGGGGAAACAAAGCGGCCTCCGGCCAAAAGGATGGCCCGGCACTGAGGAGCAGCAGCATCATCAGGCTTGCTCTCATCAGCAGACCAGCGGTCACTCTTTTAGGGATGAAGATGTTCTCATCCTGGATGGGGAGGAACGTTGGTTTCAGAGGCGAGTAAATTGAGGCATTTCTGTGAAGAGAAACCACCTGTCGTGGAACAGGGGTGGAGTCCTCTGGGTCCAATTATCCCCCATCTTCCAAGGCTGTTACTGCGAGCATAACTCAGCCCCCTGGGAACAATAAGCAGCCATCAGAGCACTAACGATTGGTCCGTAGCCTGATGGTCCTCTTTTGCATGTAAACAAGCAGTTTAGGTCACATCTAAACTTGTAGATCTACTATGCAAAGATACTGCTTATAAAGGCTCAGTTTACCTACAACCTTACAGACTGAAGACGCTTCTTGAAGAAGAGATGAAACGTTTCAGCAAAGAGGAACCCCTTCCAGAGGACCTACTCAATTTCTTATTTTTTTTTGTTTTTGGTGTTACAGCAGCACTAATTTTCCCCACCTGGGGCATCCAAAATCTCTAAAAACATGTTAGTGCTTCAAGCTAATCAAACAATAGATAGATTTTGGGTCATATGGCTGCCTCCCTGACACATTGTCCATCTTTCTCGGGATACATAGTTAATGTGGAATAGAACTATTTGCTTTTCTTGTGTCCCCACCCCCCAACCCTAAAAACAACCAAACTTTTCTACTAACCTTGTTGGTTCATAGCAGACAGAATTGCTAAATTAAATACATGGTTCACTTCTCAACTACACAGGGAAAGCTTTATAAAAAAAGTGTATTTTCTCTAATCCTTTTTTTCTTCAGTATGAACATGTGTTTCACTGTTTCATGCAACAGAGGTAATGAATTATTGAGTGGACTGGTAACCTTCAGTCCAATTTCACCTGTACAGCTGGCTCATCGTCTTGACGCTGACGGAATGAGTGTCATAGTTTTGCAGTTTTGCTTATCTGCGTATCGTGTGTGTGTGTGTGTGTGTGTGTGTGTGTGTGTGTGTGTGTGTCAGCAGTCATTAGGAGCTGGCAGTCAGTTTGCATTGGTGATGCTGTCAAGCTTGTCCAGGAAGGGTAACACACAGTCCCTGAGCTCATTTTTATGACACACACAACCTCTGTGCAAAGGTGTGCATGCAGCAGTGTGTGTGGGGTGTCATACACTGTTAAACACACGCATCACAATTTAAGTTGGCAGGAGCCTCTCACTGAGGTTAAGGGTTTTGACAGGTGGCTCTTTTATTCTCTCCTCTATGCTGTTTGTCTGCCCACGTTTTGTTTTTCCCTTTACGTCCTGTAACTCCTGCAGTTTCTCTTTTAAATATGTTTTTGTCTGTGTTCACACTTTGCTGATATCCAGACTTCGGAATGAGGTGCAGCATTGTGCGAGGTATGCCGCGTAACAATGTTGGCACAGCTCATATTTGCATGTATTTTTCTTCTGGTTTAACAGGCGATCTCCCAGAGACCTGGATTAGTGAAAGACCCTCATCGCTGGCTTGCTGAGACTAAGGTACGCGCTTTGTATAAACTCATGTTGTGCAGAAGTTTCTGCATCAGTTGTATTTAGGATATATTCTGCAGAGACCTTGTGTCAGGCTTCCAACAGTCTTGAAAGTCTGGAAAACGAAAACTGAGAATGGAAGCTGTTTAATTTTCCACAACTTCTTTCCTTTTTTGTTTTTCGAAAGGAAAACAGTCTAAGGATATGTGCTTTATCTAGTATTTGTCTATTAGCTAGCTGTTAACATGATTTATTTTTTATTTGCCACATCAGACCCTCATTTTAACCATTTAAAATGAGGGTCTGATGTGACTATGTGTCTGACTATTTTAATAATTAGCATTTTGGTTTATTGATAGAATGCACATTCATTCAAACATTTAAAAAAGCCAATTTGACTAATTATTTTAGTCTATTGACAGATTTTATTTCTGTTTGAAGGGACCTCTGGTTCATAAACCGGGTCTAAAATGTCAAACAAGACACTAAAACCTTTTTTTTTCTTCTTCTTCTTTCTTTTGCTAACAAAGAAATGGTACCAACATTTAAAAACAGTGCTCTAATAGTCTGCTTCAGGGATGCACTGGTATGAAAATTTGGGCAGATATTGATATAAATTTTGCTGTTATGGCCGCTAACCGATATTTCCACACTGTGGGAAAAAAAATGAATACAACACTGACGTTGCTTCTGTGCTTTAGTTAAAACACCCCATAACCCTGCGCTGCATCAATATCCAGTGTTTACCCCTACCATTCTATAAGCGGGGTGCACCAACCCCCCCAAGGAGATGGCATGTCGTAAATTATTAAATGTCTATACGTTGTCATGGTTAATTTAATTAAAATTATTAGCTTTTCCTAAATAGCGCCAGATCGTCCCGAGCCATTTCTGTCTCTAGGCTACTACATACTAAAGGCAGGTAGCCTTCAAAATATAACCATGTGTAAAGATACATGATAGAGACAGGAAGATGGATAAATAAGAGAAAGATTGAGAGAGACAGAAGCTGGCTGCTCATATAAAGCTGTATTCTGTATTCCTCCGAAAAGAAGCAGCACTATGTACATTTTTGAACATACTGATGAATGAATGCAGAATGAGTGGGAAACATTTAACAAAGATTTTGTTAAATGTTTCCCACTTTTAAAGTGCTACAACATTGGTATTTAATTTCAGCTCATCTAAACTGCAGTTGTAGAGAAAAGTAGAAGGTTACAGAATGCGTAAAGCTGCAGCGTCATTCCTCCGCTCCATCTCTGCTGTACCTGCAAAAACTATACCTCGGCACGGCCAACGGCAGGCTTGTTTATGGCAACAACAAAACTAGAGTGCACCTCTAATCTCTACATTTTGAAAGATTAAGCTTAGCCCTAATTAGAAGTTGTTAAGTTTAAAGGGGCCTAATTACGTACTATTATGCCACTAGACCACTCTGGTTTTCTGATTAAATTATCATGTCCTGTTGACTTATTATCATTTATCTCTGTGTTTGATACTGTTTTTGCTCTGTTTATTGATAAACTAATACATTTTGTGTATAGTTACCATAACAAGACCACATGACCGGAAATATAATACGATATTACGCTTTCGCGCAATGAGCAAACGACAAACAATAGAGCCGAGCGAGTCAGCAACAGCAAGTAGAGAAGTGAAAAGAATGTGGAAAAGTCCAAGGTGAAGTGTGAGAAAGCACAAAAAAATATGTGATCTTAAGATGGAGAAGATACGAGTAGTGACGAGTTGTCACTTTACTGCAAAGCGTTGCAGGACAGTCTACTGACCCTTAGAGTATCTGAGTCAATGGCTGCCGTAATACTTTCTGATAGCTCCATGGTACTGCCAGCAGACTGCACAACAATGTTTGTCTGCTGATCGTGCCCAGTGCAAACCTTCTTTTCAGACTTATAGGCTTTTTTTTTGTATAGTCATAGCACATTCCTAGGCCCCTTTAAACCAGTTAGAGACATACATTATCAATGTTGTGTCTTGAACGAGAAATGTATGTAAATTAGCTGAAGTTTTTCCCACGTTTCTCAATTAAAAAACTGTCCTCTACTGTTAAAGAAAGGTGAAGAAATGGGAAAAAAAATTGTGCCATAGTAATCAATTGATCATGGATCTAAATTAGCCTGTTTTCCTTTGCTTGACTGTGATCACCAGATGAAATGCTGAAAATCCCCCGTGACCAACCAATCCCATTAAGCCTGTACTGCCTGGATTCAATTGTTTCAAATATGAATTACTTGTTTTTACCATACCATTTTATTTCTAGAGCACTTAAAAAACAACATAGAAGCTGACCAAAGTGCTGCAAAAAAACCCAAATACATAAATAAATATACATAAAACACATTATAATGTAAACAAAAAAGAATGAAAACAAAAAAGTGCAATTGAAACTCAGATAAAAAAAACCCTCACTCTGAGTTGAAAGCCAAAGGAAAAAAGTGTGTTTTCAGATAAGTTTTAAAAACATAAAGAGATGGAGTCTGGCTAACCACCAGTGGCAGTTCATTCCACAACTTTGGAGCCAGAACTGCAAAAGCTCCATCTCCTCTGGATTTATAAAAAGACTTTTGAGAACACGTAAATCAGTATAAAATCACGTATATCGGGTGGAGCAGTTCAGATAAATAGGAAGGGGCCAGCCCATAGTGTAGCTAAATGAAGCAATAAAACCCATGTGAAATGTTTTTAAACAAGTCTAGAACTGTTCAGGAGCAACCAAAAAACCTCATCATTCAAATTTCACTTTAAAAGGCAAAAAACTGTTCTTGACCTTAATTTTGCTAATTTCTCATGATATGAGGCTCTATTCTTTGCAGGATGAGTGAAATGTCTGACTCTTCAGACTCTTTTATGGTTACCTAGAAAAAAGGGCGGCCCAACGTAGCCACTGGCACAAATCACCCAACTCTCCCCTATGCGGTAATTCACATTTGTACAAAAGAGAGCTGTTGTTATCTGTGAGGGGCCGAGTCACAAAATCAGAGAAGCACAGGGAAGTCTTTGAGGAAAAAATAGTAAAAATTTATTTACCAAAAAAACCCAAACTTTACATAGGAACTGACCTTCCAAACTGACACACAAGGGGAACATAGGCTACGTTCACACTGCAGGCCTTGATGCTCAATTCCGATTTTTTTTTGTGAAATCGGATTTTTTTGCGTGTCCGTTCACATTTCCAAATATATGCGACTTGTATGTGATCTCGTGTGTGAACTGAATTCATTCACCTAAGTGTCCCGCATGCGCAGTGGAGGACGTAATGACGTCATACGTAGCAAGCGTGCTCATTGTTTGCGGAAGTAAACATGGATCGTAATGCTGCAGCGTATCTTGCGTTCTTTACGTTATTCTCCAACCGGAGCCAGCACATTACCAATGCAATCTTTTTAAGAAGATCGAAAAAGAAGATAGCCAAGTTTTAGTGATGTGAGCGGCTTTACTGATACGGCCTTCATTCATAATTTTTGAGCGACAAAGGCAACCTTTATGTGCGTCTGAACGGATCTCTTTAGCGCTCTCACGTAAAAACACACATCTTCGACGGCCATAGCAGCGAGTAAACGTGTTGCCGTGGGGCTGTATTGACTTGCAACATTTGTTTGCTACCACACAATAGCCAACCTCTTTGGCATAGCCAGGTCCACCGTTAGTGACGTTTGTCAAGTATCAATGACGTGTAGGTCGGATGAATGTGACCTGGCCGTACAGACACAGGTCGCATTTGAAAAGGTCAGATACGTATCGGATTCAGGACCAGATATCCAAGCGACCTGGGTCGCATTTGAAAAAATCCGATCTGTGTTGTTCAAAAAATCCGATCTGTGTTGTTCACTGTCATGAAAAGATCAGATACAGGTCGCATATGGGCAAAAAAATCAGAATTGGGTCACTTCAGGCTGCAGTGTGAACGTAGCCATATATACTGGCTTATCAGGCCATTTTGACACAGGAGGGAACATGAAATACATCTACCTAAACAAAACTACAACAAAAGACCAAACTAATCAGTACAATACCAAATCAGCAACCTATGAGGAAAAAGGATTTAAATAACTAAACCAAATTTAATTACAAAATAACAAACCCAAATAGAAAACTCTAAGCCATTCCTACACCTCTTCTAAAACCAAGTGGAAGAGGAACTAGGCCTCAGTGCCATTGAGGAGATCCTTTGCAGCTGGGGACTCCTTTCCTTCACTGGCCTGGTCACACCCACATGGCAGCCTCCCAGGAACAGGCAACTCAAATGAAAAGTACATTAATTTAAAGTAAATCAAACAAGCAAGAAATGACAAAATGAGTCAACTAAATTTGTGCACCCAAATAGGTAACCCATGCCAAATCCCGTAAGTAAAAGAGTGAAACACAGTACAGTGAAATGTAAAAGATTTAAAAAAAATTAAAAGGTTTACCAAACCATTCAAAAAGGCTGCACATGCTGCCATCACATCAGCCAATCAGTTTTGATGGTTTAACTGTTGTTTTTCTCTGTCTAAGTGTCCTATTTTCTTTGGTCAAGACACTGAAATCTTCCACCGGCGCTTTAATCTGTCTCTAGGGATCTCCCTTACTATACGATAAGACCCTAATCCTTAGGGCTAAATGAATAGGTGAGTAAGGCCTGTTTATTTTGATTGGTCAACATGTCTAAATCCTTTTGAGGCTGAGTGGATGTTTAAGCCCGTCAAACAGTCAGCATTATGCCTTTGAGGGTTTAGATTCACAACTGCTATAATGTTGCTGTTAGTGTCTCAGAAAAACAACAATAATTTAAGAATATTGTCTCCACACTCTGCTATTTCCCACATCAAAACGCTCCGTTGCACCAACCTCCTTGGCTCCTTTTTATAAATAGTTATTTCCATGAGCATAAGGCTTTGTCACAAAACTCATCAAATAAGGCAGACACACTGCATAGTTTTAGACTGAGCAGAACTGAAGTGGGGATAAAAATACTGGTTTACAATTAGGCTCAAAACACATGAAATATGTTGAGAGAGAAAGAAAAAAAACAGTGTTGAGGCTTATTATCATGCATAAAATCGGTGTGATCATTTGTCTAATTAACACACTGCTACAGTGTGGGTATGTTCCTGATTGGTGTTATGACTGTGTACACCGCGTGCTAAAATGCCCGATCGAGTCTGATTGCTTTCAACAATTCACAAAGTTACGTTCAAATATGATACGGACCCGTGTCGTAGCCAGCTGATTTCAAAAGCTGAGACCAAAGCTATGCGGAGCACGTAATAAAACACAAGCCAGCCATGAAGCATTGGCCACCCCCACCAAAAAACAAAAATGTTAAAACACCTCCATGATTTAGAGGAATGCCTGCATTTGGTTGTGTTCATTGACCCTGTGTTGGTCATTCCAAACAAAGTTAAAAAACAAAACAACTGGACTTTCTTCCGAAGTTTGAAGACGTTTTGTTTCCCAATCCAGAAAGCTTTCTCGATTTAAATGTCTGGAGGAGTTTGGAGTTCCAAGCGTTATATTATTGCCCAAAAAGGCCTTGTTATGGCTTAGATTAAACCAAAACTGGCAATGGGGAGTTGTTAGGGTCATTGTTGGTCTGCAAAGCTTCCCAGTTGTTTTGTTTGTTTACTTTTTTTGGAATGATCATGACCTGGATGACTGAGAATCTTTACCAGTACACTGTGTTGGTCATGTTTTTCCTATTATGGTTTTACAAGAACAAAACAATACAAATGATTAGGTCACGTGTTAAAAGATTTAATGTAACTTTACTGCAGGTGTGATTTAAAAGGCTCATAATGCTCAAACCATTCCAGAGCAACTTTTCCAAATTACTCTTCATATTTGTCGTTGCTCTCGCACGTTTGGTCAAAACGAAACCAGACCAAGCTGCGCTGGCTGTGTGAGGAAGTGCGAGAGCGCGACATGAAGGAGCGGCGCCTGAGGAAGTACCACCAGCAGACCAGAGATCAGCTGAAGGCTGTCAGCCAGAGCCGTGAAGCGGAGCAGGAAGCCCTCCTGCAGCGCCTGGACCAACAGGAGAAGCTGCTGCTCTCCCTCAGCACGGAGAAGAAAGGTAGTGCTTTTTTTTTTTTTTTTAGCCAAACACACCCTTATGATGAGTTGGCTCGCACTTGGTGAGCTGTGTGATAAATCAGTCGGAGTCTGTGGATCTGCTGAAGTAGTGATAGCGAGAAGGCAGGTGAATATTTATCCTGCATACAGCCAGCTTTAATTCACACACTCCCCGGCTGAACTCTTTGACACAGCTGAGTCAGGCTCGTATCTTTTTATCCGCTCACGCCATCTGTATGGGCAATAATGCCTTTAATTGGAGGCTTTTTCTCATTGTGTTCTGTTTGCACGGACGCTCAGAGAAACGTCTGCCTGCACTCTCCTCTGAACTCCAAACTTTTATTTTTCCTGTGGTCCATATGGATCTGCCGCCTTACCATTATAAATATTTTGGAAAGCATCCTAATGATTTTGTGCTGAAGTCCTTTTTTTACAAGTCTTGTTTGTCTTCCATTTCTAACTGTTCTCCTAATGAGCTGTGTTACTCACATTGAGGCTTTATTTGCTTTTCTAGAAAACAGTTGAAGGAAATAGGCTCGATGTGTGTCTCATTGAAAGCAGAAGAAGAGTTAAAAGACGCAACGAGTGTTGGGGAGCCTTCATGGAACCAATTGTCACTTCAGTGGTGTTTTTTAGCAATATTATAAAAAACGATCAACAGTCTTCCAAAGATGAGCCTATGCATAGCACCTGTTTATAGTTCTCTCACTGCCGGTAATTAAACACATGCTGTTTACACCCACAAAACATATGCTTCTAATAAAAATTAGCTAAACGATGCTCTGGTTAACATAATTTCTGTGCTAAGCTTGCTTTAAAGACGTTCTTGCATGTCCTTCTGCTGTCTTGTACAAGCATGGTTATTCTTTTTGGCAAAAATGTCAGTGTTTTGGTCTATAAGCCAATTGGTTCATTTACCTTCTGACCTGGGGCTTGATACTGTTTGGCAGGACCAGTTTTCTGCTGCCATTCCTGTCCTTCCTGCAGATTTTCAATCACTTTTAGATGTTTTTATTGGACAGAAGTGGATTCTTGGCTGCTCCTCTTGCCTTCAGAGTGTTGCCCAGGAGGTTTCACACCCACCTGCTGTTGACATCAAGCAAGCTCTGCCCTGTTGGTACCGTAATGCTATAACAGAGATTTGCTGGACACCCTCAGGCAACCTGAAACTCCTTTTTGAACCTTTCACCTTGAAGTTGTTAACCACCAGGAAAACTCGTCTTTACTGTGCAACATTATTAGCAGCAATTTTCACACATCTAAACCCCTTTTAAGCAAAGCACTGATGGTTGCATGCATTTCCTTCTAGTTGACCTCTGCTAAAAGTCAGGGTTCCTACACCGTCTTGAAAATAATGGAATCTGATTTTATAATTTTCCTGGTTTGGAAATTAATAAAAAATAATTGAATTACCTAGAGTAATTCATAATAACATTTTTCATATGTTATTACTTATTCTATTTTTTAAAAGATCGCGTCAGATTTCTGAAATATAAAGTAGACTTGCATGACAGATCAAATCACAACCGCCATTGCAATGTTAGTGTGTGTCATGTTATCGTTGCTGACTGTTTGGATTCAGTATTTCATTAGGTTAATATAAGTGACATGCATTCAGATCCTTCATTTCAGTGACATATTTGGCCAGTTGGAAGAACCTTTGCTGCCCTTCAGTCCAAAATGGTAATGGTAGTGATAAGGACATTGTGAGGATTAAGGCAAACTTGTTTTCCTAATATTAGCTACAAGCCAAGATAATTCCTCTGCCAAGAAAACATTGGTAAAGCTATTTAAAGAAAAATACACACAAACAAAATGATGGAATGAAAACCCCCCAGTTCTAACTTGAGATGTCTAAGCGAAACACCCTGCCCATAAACAGTATTTGCCTGTGTTAGAAAGATGAGATCAGTTTCACTGCCCACAGCAAGGCCAGACCTGCAAGATCAGGATATCCCTTCAACAGAACCTGTTTAACAGCATGAAGTAGGCTGAACGGGCCCAAAAAGCAACACATTATGCCTCGATCTAAGGAAATTCAGTAACAGTTCAACATCTATGAGTCTGGAAAGGGTTACATGGCCAATGCTAAGGCTTTGGGTGTCTAGACAACCAAAGTGAGAGTCAATATTTCCAAATGGAGAAAACATGGAACAGTGGTGAACCTTCCCAGGAGTGGCCAGCCTATCAAAATTACTCCCACTAACTCACTAATAACCCATTATGGAGGTCACAATAGAACCCAGAACATTTGAAACACTGAAGGTCAGTGTTCATAATTCAGCAATAAATTACTTTTGACTAAGGAGGCCATAAAGGCCCATCTCACATTTCCCAACAAACATCTCGACGATTCCCAAGAAAATATCCTGTGGACTGACGAGACAGAGGTGGAACTTTTCGGAAGGCTTGTGCGCCGTTGCGTCTGGCATAAGACTAACGCATTTCAGATGGAGAACGTCATGTCAGTTCATGGTTGAATGAGGACGCACATGCATGTAGGTAAACACTCGACTGTGAGTAAAGTGTGTTCAATCATAAAAAAAAGTACAAAAGAAGATCGAGAATTAAGACCCAAAACAGGAATGACTAGACCAGAAAGAACCAGGAGTGAAATCGATCTCAGATATTAGAGGTGATAATAACAGTAGTCACAAAGTTTGCAAAAACATTTGTGTCACTGCAAAATGTCGGACCTTCTGACAGTATTTTCTGTTTTCTTCCATGCACTATGCCTTCTAACGTAATTAATCTGCTTCTCTGCTGCCTCATGCCCTTTTCTAGTGATGTTAGAGTTCCTGATTCTTGGTTTCATTCTTCTTATAAGCACAGAATTTCAAGTTTGACCTGACTTTGTGTACCTCAGAACATTATAAAATGTAGGTATACTTCATAAAAGACTGCTTTAATTCTGAATTTTGAGCTGACATTTATTAAACCAGAGCATTATTCTGCATACTGTAACGGCCGCTCTGTTTTTCATCAGAATGGGGTCAGAATGATGGCAGTTAGATTGATGCAGTCAGTCAAGCTTTAATTATGGGGACCAATCAGGGTTTTATTTAAAGTCAGCCACACATTGACTTCTACATGCAGTTGTCTTTTTCATTTGTCTGACCACATGTTGCCCCTTCTCTGCAGAGGAACAGTTATTTTATGACCATCAGGCGGCAATCTGTTTGTTTCGTACAGGACTCCTCATGGGCCTCTTCAACTAAAAGCCAGTCTGCCCTGCATGTGGACACAAGACTGGTTCTGGTTTTATGGAACCTACTGCATTTTTAGCTGAAATGGGACCAAGCATGAGTCAGCAAGGCTTCGAGTAGGCCGCCATGAGTTTCTTTGGCTATTTTCCTCTGGCTGGATTCAGAGCTGATGAAGACAGGCTTAAAGGTTAGAGATTAGAAGTTTTTCCATTAGTCTGAAGTGTTTTTCTCCCCTCGTAATTCTGCCAAGCGGACTGTGGTCAGACTTAAACAGATTTGTTAGAGGAAGAAAACATCCATCTTAAGGATGTTGGATATTACACACACACACATATGCATGCATACATACAGGCGACTAGCTGTTCTGTAAAGTGCTTGTTAAACCGACACAAACTGGCTGTATGCTGTCACAGAAATGATATTAACACGTAACCTACTTTGTTGCCTTGCTTTAAGCTCCGAGTTACAATGTAGCACCTCATTTTACCAGATTAATTCAGCAATTCCCACACTGGTGCTGTGTATTGTCAGTGTTATGAGAAGAATACTTTATGACTTACTTTACACCTAGGAGCGTTCGTTCTGTTGTACTCTGCTCTGCAAAAAAAGGTTGTTTTTGGTTTCACAGAATTACATTTTGTGTGGAGGACATCTGCAGCTGAACAAATACTAACATCCTCACACGCATCCAAACACACAACCATCCTTGTTTTAAATGCACACTGAGGACCCCTTTACTTGACTTCCTTCCTAACCCTTCCATTCATTTTCAACCCTTTCTATGGCCTAACCCTAAATCTAACCGTCACCTGTATATACCTAACCCTAACCTACACCTAATTGACCCCTTAGTCTTAAACCTAGCCCAGAAAAAGGTCCTCACTTTACTAGTAAAATGTGCGAAAAATGTTCTCACTGGCTGCAAGTACAAGAACACACACACACACACACACACACACACACACACACACAAATGAGAAGCTGCAGGCAGTTGCCAATATGCTCATATTTTAACTTAGAGGTCAACCAATATTATTAGCCTGCCAATATTTTTAATTTTTTTCAGGAGCTACAATTATTTTTGACATTTCACACACACACACACAGTTGATTTTTAAACAGGCATATCTTCAGGCACCGCATCATGCGGACACAGTGAAGCCCAGCTTGTCACAGATGGACAGGTATACCTCAGAGGACAGTTGTTCTAAGTCTCTGTGCTAACTGGGAAAAAACACAACTACCAGTAAAACTGTAAGACGTCTTATTGTTTTTGATGTTAATTTATATTTGCTTGAATAAATATAAAGTGTTACTTTTAATGAAAAAATGGTGCATAATCTACAGTTTGACAATAATTATATTAGTTAATTAGGTTTAATTTCCAGCAATAATTTCCAACCATTATCGGAGTGTATGGCAAAAGTCAAGTCACAGATGAAAGGTTGAAAATTAGAAGAAAAAATGCAACATACAGGGTAAATGCAATGCAAACTATCAGCTATAAACTTTGATAATCAGTCGTCCTGATTTTTACAAATCAGTTCCAAGACCTGAAGAACTAATGTGCCAACCTCTGCCTTTACTGAACACCTTTACAAAACCTGGCATGCATTTAGACCTTTAGTTAAAATCACAGATTTGTTTGAGCTACAAAATAATTTCAATGGCCAAAAATAATTGTGCACACACAAACATTTGCTGAAATTATTAATTACGGGCCCCGGGAAACAACCATTTTTGTCTCAGCTGGATTTCGCAGCATCCGAGATGGATGGGTGGGCTGGATGCGGGTGGGCAAAACGAAACTTGTTAACGAGTAGCGTATACTCTGGCTTAACAAAGTAAGCTTGGATTTCAGGTACAGTTTTCAAAGTGAACATGGACGTTAGAGCTCTGCTTATCAACGGCAGCATCTTATCTCACTGCAAGTCTCCTCCTTTCAGAGCTGCTGGAGAGGAGTCGCAGGAAGGAGGAAGAAATGAGAAGCCTTCAGGTCAGATTCACGTTTTTTTCCATTAATCTGTGCTGCATCTGTTTGTACCATTTTTTTTTCTCCTTTTCCCTTTCCATCTCACCCCCTTTCCACTTCAGAACGAGACAACACGTTTTCCCCTTTGTCTTTTCAGCATGTCAGCTGTTTTTCAGAGGAATCAGACTTCTCTGATGCTGTTCCCGCCATTACTGCACAGCTGTGAGCCTGGCAGACGCCTCCAGGGCTTGCTTGAGCAAATAGCTAATTACTGCAGACACGAGGCCTTGGAGTTTAAAAGTCACTCAAGGCCTTGTCGTTTTTTCTTTTTTTTTTTTTTTTTTTTCCACTTGGCAGGCCACCTACTCACCTAAGCCGGAGTGGGCTGGCCCCCAGAGCCTCGCAGGCGCTTATACACCCCATTAAAATGCAAAGCAGATGTGTGTACGCACATAAACACGCTAAAGCGTCTGCAAGGATGATTTACATGTGAAGAGGCAGAAAAACCGAAAGCACGAGGGACACAGTTGAGAAAAAAGAAGATATGGTGGTGGTGGTGGGGGGGACAAAGCGTTAGGAGAATAAAGGACCCTTGTTAGAAACCATCAACACATTGCAGGCAGAGGGAGAGAGGCAGCCTGCTGCAGGGGAGAAGCAGGTGTGCGTTTGAGTGGCAGATAAGAGGCAGAGCATCACTTATGCATCGTTAGCGAGGGAACATCAGTCAGGAGCTGGAGGAGAGGATGGAGCATTTTGTCTTTGTGAGCGTGATAAGAAGTCTGTTGTGTGCTACAGACTGTCCCTAGCCACACCGTTTACTTTCCTTGTTATGTTAGAACACCCTATTCCTCTCTCCTTTCAGGTTTTTTTTTTCTCTCTCACCTCCACGTGCATCTACTGGGTTCCTTTCTTCCTACTAATCCCTAGCTGTTACCTGGACTCAGTTTTATACACATGCAGGCATTCTCTGTTTGAACTTCACTCTTTAGGTTTAGATTTATCCTTAATCCTAAACTGCTGTGTTTTATTTTTTCCTTTAGGATCGTGTATTGGATCTGGAGATGGTGAGTGTTGATCTGCTGTGGAATATTATTATGGAACTTTAATTAAGGTTTTCTAAAAAAAAAAAAAAAAAAAAAAAAGTTAAATTAGTTCCAACACGATTTAATTCAGCCTTATGCAATTCAGTTTTTTATATAGCGCCAATTCACAACATGTCATCTCAAGGCACTTTACAAAGTCTATTCAACCATAAAAGCAGGTTCGCCTGAAGATTTAGGTGACATTTTCATGCAAGAATTTTTAAACATTGCAGTTGATTTTTAGACCATTTATGACAAGTTCAAATGTACACTGTGATTTGGTGTTTCATTTTTACAAAACAAAGCAAATGTTATGCACAGAAATGAATTTTCACTAACACATCTTGAGGCTGGTTGTTTATGTCTTGAGATCATGAGATCATGAGCTTAATGGCTGTTTCACCGTCTAGTTATGTTGAAATAAAGAGACACGAGCTTGTTTTGTTGAGGAAACCATCCAATTATTTCATCTCAAAATAACAAAATGTCAAGCTTTTTGTGATAACACTTCCCATATATCATATAATTATGTTGTAAGGTTTTTCACTGTCTAGTTGTTTTTCAAAAGAATTTGAATTTCTAGCTCATTATTCGGGGGTTACAGCATTGTAAGCTGCTTTCCTGGTGATGACATTTTATTTATCTCATTATGTGATAAAAAGACCTCAATCTTCTTTAGTTTTTGAAAATGTTCAGCCGCTTTATCTCAAAGCAAAGTCTCAAAATATCTGTGTCATTTTGTCGTGATAATGAGTTTGCATATAATTTCATTATATCACTTTTACTCAGCAGATAATGATCTTAAGCTCCTTTGTTCCAATAACAGATTCACCTTCTCATTATTTTTGGGATAATGAGAGTACAGGCATGTTTTTCTTTTTTAACACAATAAGGTTTATTGTCTTACCTCAAGATAAACTTGTAAGCTGATTTGGTCACAATAAGTTTTAGTATTTTGATCTCTTGAAATTATATATCAGCCTTTGTTTTCATATTCTCAATATATCAAGCTTTTTTTTTGTCAGAAACAATTCTATTGCCTCATCTATGTAACAATATGTAAAGCTGGGGTGTTCAATGTTAAAAGAAAATGTTTTAAAATCTTATCTGATTTTCCCCATTAATATTTTGACAATATTTTTTAAATAATTCCAAAAATATTAACCCTTAGATTCTACCCTTGGCCCTGGTGACTAGGGCTGCATTCACGGTGCAGGTCTCAATTCTGATTTTCCTTTGCAAAATGTCCCTCTCACACAGCAGTGCAGTGTTTGTGGAAGCAACAATGGATATAATTGTTACTGTAAGTGCTCAACAAAAGCTTTGTTTAAAGAAAAGAAAAAAAAAACATAACAGTCAATACCAGGATCTCCCTGTTATTATGAATTTGTTGAGCAGTGGGGGCCGACAATATTAAGACCACATCGTTACAAAATGAAGAAAAGTAAGAAAAAGAAGCGCAGCTATTAAAATTGGCCTTTTGTTGAGCCGTGAATGCTATTGCTGTAGAGACATCTGTGTGGATGCTTAGTGAGAGCAAGGACAGTGACGTAAAGGACGGATGAAATGCAACATGACCATTCAGGCTGCAGTCGCTTTGGAAACTATTCAATACGCATCGCATTTAGTATGTGGAAGTGGCACAAATCGGATTTTTCTGGTTGAAACGTTTGGAATTGGGCCATTCACACTCCCATGAAAAAGACACGTATATGGGTCACAGATGTGCAAAAAAGATGAGTTTTTGGTCGCATTTGCCTGCTCTGCAAATGTAGCACAGGATATTTACAGTTTACAGTCCAGAAGCAGCACACAGATTTATAAATGGCCAGGACTTCCTTACAAAAAAGATTTAGAATCATAGTGGGAAAACTCTTACAAAATTGATTACTTTCTAACAGTAATATTCTCAAATTCAACTGTATACATTTATGTGGTAGCACCAGTAGTCTTTATTTGAACATGGATTGACAGGAAATAGGTTTGAGAAAGTGGTGGAGTTGAACCTGGGACTGCCGCGTCTCGGAGCTATCACCCCTACGCCCTCAAATAAAATTTTGACTGCAGACACTAGTTACTCAGCAACAGCAAAACAAAGCCTGTATTAGAAACACGGCAGCCTCTTCCAGCAGGTCTGTTAGCTCGCTAAATGATACCAAGGTGATTTATTTTGGTAAACAAAATGAAAACCATTACCGTGTTCTCACCACAACAGTCTCATTATTTTTGCTTTCTGAAGATAACTACCTCTGAGCTATTTTTTTTGGGGGGTAAAAAGTCCTACCGGCTCATTATGTCTACATAATCTTTTTCTAGCGATGACAGTTTCAGCTTCATCTTGAGCTAACGAGACCTTGGGCGTATTTTTCTGTGGAAACTTCAATTTTCTCAACTCATAATATCAAAACGTCAAGATTGTGTGGCCATGTGTGATAAGATAAGAGATTTTGAGCCAATTATATGTGGAGTTATACTTTAATCCTTTCATTATGGCTAAACAATGTTCTAAACTCTGTGCTCACAGATCCGTTTTCTCATCATCTTGAGACCTTTGGCCTGGATTTTGTGACTTAAGGGTTAAGTCGTTATCTTGAGATATCAAAGCTTTAATTCATAAGATAACAGATTACTATATTAATTTGAGATATTTACAGAAATCACCACAGTGATCCTGGAAGGTGGGTTTATTATATCCATCAGAAACCAGTGCATTACTCTTATCCCAGAACTGGATGTAACAGAAGAAGAGCTCCTTTTTGCACCACAATCAGCCTGTTATCAACTGATGAGCTTTAGAAAATTACTTCAAAATGAATCCCAGCAGGTGCAGCCGTATTCATCTGGACAGTATAATCAGTCTGAAACTGACTCTACTTATTTGAACAATTTCTTTTTCGAAAGTCAGACTTCTACTTTCCAGACTTCTGTTTCATATTGATATGGAAAATGCTGGAAGAGGAAGCTCCATATGTTTTAAACTATGTAGTCGCCTCGCACCTAAAGTTGTCTTTGTTTCCTGTCCGATAAAGACGAACACAGGGTTAGACATTGTTTTACTCAAGGCTCAGGGCCTCCGTTAATCATTATAAGTCTTGCTGATGGTGCCCAGAAGTGAGCCTTACTGACAATACGATATTGATCCCATCATCCACACTATTAATGGCCGCCACCGACATCCTTAATCAGCAATTAGATGTCAGATAGAAAGTCGTTTGCTCTGATCAAAGGTTGCATCGACTCAGGCACCTTTAACTGCCTTAAAAATAAGTAAATAAATGTACGAACCTGTCCAAGGCCCGCCGAGCATCTGTCACAATTATGCTCCATGCTTGTCAGCTTCAGCCTTCGGTTAGCTCTTACTAGAGAGAAGAGGAGGTGTCTTGGACCTCCATCAACTCTCACATTTTCTGCCAGCAGCAGGACACATCGACCCGTTCTCCACTCAGCCCTGGCGCTGAGGATTACCCAGCAAATCTTACTAATATGTCAGCGTGCCATTCAGTGTGACAGTCAGCAATGCCTCCTAACAGCCAGCTCCTTTGCTGCTTAATCACTCCAACCCCTGAGTGGTAGCAGGACGGCTTCAGGAACTAACAGCAAAGGGGTGAATGTGACAGCGCAGCCAGAATCCTCTGCTGATGAAAAGATAAGATTGTGCTGAGTAAGTCCTTGTTTGCATTTCCAATCGACCAGGCGACATTAATTTTGTCACTCCGCCATGCAGCTATTGCTACAAGTTGGAGTACGCTTGGAATTTCTATAAAATTATTAAATATTCGGATACAATCCCATCAGGATAATCGGAGAACACAATACTTTTGCGTCCCTCGCAATATATAAGTATATATTGCCTTGCAGCAAGAAGGTTCAGGGTTCAAATCCAACCCTGGGTCTTTCTGCATGGAGTTAGCATGTTCTCCCTGTGCATGCGTGGGTTCTCTCCGGGTACTCCGGCTTCCTCCCACAGTACAAAAACATGACTGTTAGGTTAATTGGTCTCTCTAAATTGTCCTTAGGTGTGAGTGTGTGCGTGAATGGTTGTTGTCCTGTTTGTCTCTGTGTTGCCCTGCAACAGACTGGCAGCCTGTCCAGGGTGTACCCCGCCTCTCGCCCATTGAACGCTGGAGATAGGCACCAGCAACCCCTGCAACCCCATGAGGGATTAAGTGGGTTGGAAAATGGATGGGATGGATAGCCCATGTTTAGCTTTTGCATTTTGCACAAGGTGTTTGTGGTGCATTTGTATCCTAAAGAAATTATATCAAACTTCAGATATTTCCCTAACTAGATGTTAACATACACGCACAAACTTTATAAAAGCCTTAGTAGCAGAAAGACTTCTAGTGTTCAATATGCCGCATGAACTGTCCACTAGCTTATTGCGAGAGAACGCAAAACCTTTTGCGAGGGAGCGGCAAAGTTGTGTGAGGGAATGCAAAAAAATATATACATTTACCGTGTCCTCTAGGGGGCTCCGTACTTTCGTCACGACATCCCTGCGTTTTGGGGGTGAAAAATCCCCCACTGTAATTCCACACACTATGCTCTTTAGCTTGTCCAAATGCCAATCACTATAAGCTGATAAATGACTAATGAATGTTCATCTTTTGCTGACAAAATCTCAGTACATGACACCTTGAAGTAATAAAATCTCTCCAGACGGTGATATTTTTATATATATTGTCAAACAGTCTGTTCTCTGGAAAAGTAAACATTTGTTTTTTTTCCGAACAGCTATCTAATGTAGACTTGGCAAAACTGCTGACGCGTGTGTGCTTTTGAGAGCAGAATTGGTGATGTAGAGGGCAACGGAGGGATGAAGAGTTGATTGATTGACCAACCAGCACAAGCCAAGACAACACATCAGACAGACTAACCAAGCCTGGCTCAACTTTGTTAAAATTTGATTTCCTTGTTTTATTTACCAAAATCTTTCAGCTGAATGGGTTTATAGATTGTTAAAGTTCTGAATTTCAATAGAAAAAGGAAAAAAGAAAACATTGCTCATCCTGCTAGCCTCCGAGTAAACTCCCTGGTTAGCAGACTGCTGGGTGAGCAGCCGCTGGCAAACCTTTCAGGCCAAGAAAGACGGTGCCTAGAGACCCGACAGAACATTGAGCAGAACCCTAACTGGTTCTGAGAAAGTAAGCAGCATCTGAGCCAAAATGGATGTACTTCCTTTTCTGTTATATGATGAGGCTTTATTCTGCCAACTAACCTCCAAGCCTTCCTCTTTCGGCACCTCTCTTATGAATCTGTTCAGTTATTTTCTATTGCACCAATTCACATGCCGTCCTAAGGCACTTTACAAACTCAGTTTGATCAAATCTTACAGACAGTGAAAAGTTAAAAAGGCTTCCATCTATTGAAACCCAGCAGACTGCATCAAGTCATTGAATTGCTACATTCACCCCTCCTAGATGAGCACGTAGCCACAGTGGACAGTTGCTTGCGATGTGTGGTTGACTTTGCAGCAATACCTCATACCGAGCATTCATGCGGCAGCAGTGGAGAGGAAAACTCCCCTTTAACAGGAAGAAACCTACAGCACCACCAGGCTCAGTGTGAACGGCCATCTGCCACGCCTGACTGGGGGTTAGGGCAGAGACACAATAAGTGGACAGGAGCTCTGACCGAGGAGCACATTATATGTTAGAGAAAAGTAAAAACACAATGTCAGAACTAGCTACTTTAGTGGCTGCATCTACGAGAGAAACAGTTAAAGTAGATAAACTCTGAGCCAGTTTTCAAGTCTAGAGGATGGAAGACATACAATTAGTTGCAGTAAAGGATCAGCCAATAGCTATGTTTATGAGAGAGAGACAGGGTCAAACAAGGAAGGGCTATGAGCATCATCTATTGGAGTACGTTAAGTTGTTGGCAGGAGTTGCTCAGCCGATGGCCAAACGGATCACCTGGTCAGATGCAAATTCTATGAAGAGAAAAAAAGCGAGAATATACAGTTAAAAGCTGAAATAACAGTAAAAAAGGTAATTGGACATTAGAAGAAGAATATCTCTTGTTGAGAGAAAGTGGTTATTATGTCCTCCAGTAGCCTAAGCCTATAGCAGCATAATTATAGAAGTAGCTCAGGGTAACATGAGCCACTCTAATGTTAAGATTTATCAAAAAGGAAAGTTTTAAGTTTAGTCTTAAAAGTAGACGGGGTGTCTGCCTCATGGACCAAAACTGGGAGTTGGTTCCACAGGAGAGGAGCCTGATAGCTAAAGGATCTGCCTCCCATTCTACTTTTAGAGACTCTAGGAACCACCAGCAGACCTGCAGTCTGAGAGCGAAGTGCTCTGTTAGGAACATACGGGGTAATCAGAGATCTGATATATGATGGAGCTTGATTATTGAGGGCTTTATACATGAGAAGAAGAATTATAAATTCTATTTATTTAACAGGAAGCCAAGGAAGGGAAGCTAAAATTGGAGAAATATGATCTCTTGTTAATTTTCAGCAGAAGTCTCTCTCTAGCCTTGAAGTAACAAATGCATGGACTAGTGTTTCAGCGTCATATTATTCAATCTAGTGTGTAAATCTGGTGTCTTTGTCTACGTATGTTTTTGACACTTTAACATCCGAACTTCCCCACTGTGGGACAATAAAGGTATTTATTTTCTATTCTGTTAAATGTGGTTCTGATAAAGACAATAAAACTTTACTCTTGTCTTTAGAATATCTAAAAAAAAAACCTATGTTTTTTAATTCTGAAATCACAATGCAGCCACAGTGTCTGCAAAAAGGAAAATCTGCAAACAGTCCAATCAAAGGTTTCTATGTGCATAGCTTTTCATTTACTTTGAAAGAGCATAATCTTTCCACAACGCCTAATAACACACAGTGAAATTGGAAGGCATAAAATCCATGTTATAGAACCAACAGAGTTAGCTTTGGACGCTTTACTTTGTCCTTTCATTAAGCTGCCATTTGACTCTGCAGAGCAAAAACACGCATAAATCTCTCATCAGCGTGCAGCTGTCAGAAGTTATCTTGTTTTAATGTGAACCTTGAACAGTCTCATTTCACGGTGTTTGACTATTCCATCCTCGCTACTCGTGTATCCAGGTGTTTCTTGGTTATGCATGCAGTTATCTCTAATTCTTAGATTTTCTTTCCTACCTTATGTACCTTGAAGGAATCATTAACTAACACCGAGTTATATATATGATGTACGTTATGAACTGGATCTTTTTTTTTTTGAAAAAAAAAAAAAACAAGTTCTGAAGCTTTGCAGTTCTTATCTTTTAATTACAAGATTCAGATGGCAATATGCGATATTAAGTGGATTATGTTCCCTTGAAATTCCTCCCTGTTACGCCAATTTTGTGTGTGTGTGTGTGTGTGTGTGTGTGTGGACAGAACACGAGAGTAGCGCTGGAGCACTTGGAGTCGATTCCAGAGAAGAAATGTCTGCTGGAGGACTTCAAATATTTGGAGGTAGGTTGAAATCAGGTCCGTCTGGATCGTCATTATATCTCTTTTAGATTCTGTGCTCAGGACCTGCGAGACTAAAGGAAGCTCCAGCTCGGTTGTAAAAAAAAAAAAAAAAAGCAGGGTCTCACGTCTGGATTACGACGACAGCTTCTGTTTGGTTTGTTCAGGAATCACAGCAACAGAAGGAGTTTGTAGAGCAGCGCTACTTTAAATACAGAGAGATCGTCCAGAACCTGCAGCACCAGCTGGACGAGTCCAAACGCAGAATCCAAGAGTACAGAGTAAGACGCCCACATACACACGTTTTATTTCTCACTTTGTTAAACCGTTGCATTGACTTCCATTCAAGTAACACCATCTGCCACTTACGCTATCCCTAAAGTTAACTATTACCGAAACATAAGGTGTCGTTATAGACGCTCAGAAATCTGACCTTTCTGCACACACCTCTGAGACTCTGAGGCTTGGGCAAAAAGGCCTTCATCATGTCATTAGATTAAGCTCAAACAGTCTGTGTGCTTTTTCTTTTTTCCTTTTGAGGGAGATTTAAATTTAGTCTTCTTCAGTCTTTTGACTAAAACTTGCTTTAGTTTTAGTCACGTTTCGGTCAGTTTAGTTTTAGTGGACTAAATGCTTTGTTAGGGAGGCTTACATCCTTTAGAAAAATAATTTGATCATATTTACAGAACAAAATCTTTATTCGAGGAAGGAATGGATTTCAAGTTATATTTTGTGCCACATTGATACAAAGGTGAACCTTTCATTTTTGAAACAACCTTATTTAGATTTTAAAAAGTTAAAAAAGGTAAAATAAAATCAATAAAAAAAAACACAATATACAGATTCTCTTTTTAAGAGCTTCCCTCTCTCTAGTAAGACTCTCCAGCTCATTCTGGGGAGTACCAATGTGTTCCCAGGCTAGAAGGGATGTATAAACCCTCCAGTGACTTCTGGGTCTTCCCCTAGGACCTAGGTCATGTGCGACTTGCCTGGAATAGCGTCAAATTGGTGGCATATCATCCTGATATGATGCCCAAATACCTGGCAGGAAATGTGAAAAGGAGAGCAGTGTTTGTCACCAAAGACGGCCTAGGTCTGTCGTCCTAGAGAAACTGGACCATGGCCACCTCTATACCTCTGCAGGTGATCCCGCGGCCTGGTGTCTTTTCAAGTTTGTGTTTCTGCTGGTTTCCCTTGTGCAAAATGTTGCCCTGCAACTGGAGACTCGTAATCCCCACCTTACTCTGGACGCATACAGTCCTTCTGCTTGTCCAGTGGTCCCTGTCTCTTGTCCAGTGACCACTGTTGATGGAGATACAAGTTGTGCCATACTAGTTATCCCCATCAGAGTTTGCTTTGCCTGCGGATGCCCCACCACGGCTGTGAACAAAGAAGACGGTGTCCAAAGTGTGGCCCTTAGAGAGATTTGGTGCGGTCCCCCTACCTCAGTTCAAGAATGATTCAAAATGAGCCCACCAGCACAAGTGGTCGATGTAGATGGATGATTTTTACGAGATTTCTCCCAACAGACTAAAATCTGTAGATGTTGATGTGATCCTAGTTGTTTTCTTTAATGAAGCGCTGTTTAGGACATGTGGAAAACTGTGTGCCTTTCTTGTAATCTATTTTCCGGATCGATATGATTTAGAGATTTAAGCTCTTCAACAAATCAGACCGCTTTTTTCATTTCATGAAAATATTGCATGTTTAGTTTGTGTAGGTAAAAATAAATCACAATGAATTTACTTTTGTATAGATTTGTGCGGCCCTCAGATACTTCAAACCTGACAATTTTAACCCACATGGCAAAAAGTTCGGACAGCTCGGCTATAGAAAACACCAGCTGGTTGAAGGCATTTATTTTACTTTCGGTAATTTCTTCGATTTAGTCAGTGAAGCCAATCTGTGGTCCAAATCAGGCCTGTTGGTCTTAAAAGGGTAGGTAGGTCAGATAAACAGGTGCGCACACACATACAGCGTTCTCCCCTAAAAACCCTGGGCTTTCTGAACAACAGCTCTCCTTATCCAGGTCCAGCTAATAGCACGGCTTTGTTCAAACAGCCGCCGTTTGGAGGAGGATTTTCTAACTCTGACAGCGTTTTCATGAATAACTCACCCACACACAAGTTAATGCGTGTACTGCACCTCATTTACAAGTTCCATGAATAAATGAATAATTTCAGGTGGCAGTAATGCCTCGTGGAAGGTCCGGGCGCGCAACAGCACAAGTGGACGCTCGAATGAAACCTGGAGATTACCAGTCTCCTTTAATTGCCCCCCGTTCGTGTTCGTTGCTGGAAAAACAGTCGGGGGAGCCATTAAGACATCACTGTTGACAGCTGATTGCCATCAGCAGTTTGCAACCTCCTCTAAATGGTCTTACAGTCACTCTTTAAGTGGTTTTGCTCTTCTAGATTACCTCTCACTTTGCTTAATGACTCCCATGATAAGTGATAAGTGACATTTGCATCAGCTTAATGGCTGCTGCCCACTTGTGGTTTGTTTAAAGAAAACAGATGAAAGGAAACATCCACAGATTTACATTTTGATCAGTAACAATAAACCCATACACAGTTAGAGTCAGACGTTTATGTGCTCTCATCGTCGGCAGGTATGCCGTATTAATTTGGGCCTATTTATGATTTTTTTTTTTTAAATTGTACTTTATGTTGGGATGGATTAATGAAACCATCTAAATCACTAAAACTGGGTGGTTTCCAGCCATTAGCCTGGTAACCTGACTCCGCCAGATGGATTTGCTCCGCATATCCATCTGGAAACCTTCCGTTGAAGTAATTTTGGGAAGGGGCGAAAATACTGGTTAGCTGATTGGCCTATGTTGGTGATAGACGGGCCAAATAAACCAATCAGATCAACGAAGCATATGACGTACTAGCAGAGACGACGAAAACACAACCACAAGCTCTTGCCGAAACCAGTCGGGAGAAGAGCAAAAACATCTTTTCCTCTGAGAAAAGCCTCCAGAGCAGTGTTTTGCTCTTCTTTCAGTGAGGAAATACTCTGTAATTCCGATAAAACTTGCTCGATAGCCACGTTAACGCTAGTCTCATCGGCTGAAGCCGCCATGTTCTTTAGACTGAACTGTCGCGCTTCTCGTTGCGTCACACCTCAACCCGCCTCAAAGCCAACGCTGATTGGACGTTTGTTTGGTGAACTGCTCCAAATTTTCTTTAACGGAAATTAGCCAGACTGAACTGCGAGTGAAACCTTGAAAGCTCGCGAGATCAGGATGGTCTCACGAAGCTATTAGCCTGACGCTTGGGTAGAATCTAGAGATTATACTCTGTGGTCAAGCAAGGCACTGAGAAGGTGCTAACCCAAACTCCAAATACAACAGCTTCAACTCTGAGTGACGAGTCAAATGTCTCTGGTAGAAAGGTTTTATGGTCAGAAAGAGAAATGTGGAGATTATTCAGGAGGTGTAGTTGGAAGAGTTGTGGTCAGGCATTAAAACCTGTGCCGAGAGTGCCACAGGTTTGGGAGAACAAGCTGCTAGATGGTTTAAACTATTGACGACGATCCCAAACCCACATCAGAACTGCTTGTCTGGGACGAAAGGCTAACAACAAAGGAGTACTCATAAATGCGACTACAGTGATATCGAGTGCTTGTTGATTGGGTGAGGTTACTCGGCCACCTCCCAACTAATGCTGCGTTCAGAACCAAACATGATTTGAGCGTCAAAAAGGGGAGCGACGTCTCGGCACGGGCGCTCGTGCAGTTTGGGATTTTGGGCTAAAAATGGCAAAAAGGGTCTGGTCCAACATGGCGCCAAGAACCACGGCATGGTGATGCCCGGTGCCAACAGGGAGAACTGGTTCATTCAGTTTGCCACCACCTCATTGTGGCAGAGTGTGAGTTTGACCGTTATGGGAGACATTTTATTTCTATTTTTTTAGAAGTGCAACAGCAGCACAAACTTGGAGCCTAGCTGTGGCCACACAGCTGAATCAACATCTTTGTGAAAAGGTTTCAATAAGCGCGCTGTTGGTCTTGGCTCTGATGCCACGCCGGAGGAAGGCGACTGACGTTTGTCCTTTAAAAAAGCTTCGAAATGTCAGTTTCCGTCGGGCCGAACAGTGGACGAGGTAGCAAACGAGATCTGTACCATTTAAGCCTCGTGACAACACAATGTTCTTTTTGGCTTTCTGCCGTCTGTCTGAACGTCCAGGAGGAGAAGTTGGATGCTACCTCCAGGAGTCTGAGACTGGCTGCTCTCTCTTCTTCCATCAAAGGCCCCGGCACGCTGCTGAGCAGCACACTGAGGTCTGACTGTCTCTGTGAGTACGCCTCTTTTCTCTCTCAACCTTTTGATCATACCTCGCTCTCAGATGGGAATCTTTTCCGTTCGCAATAAGAATCTACATCTCATGCCTACGTGTGTATTCCTCAGCCCTTTATTAGACCTCATAAGGACATTTGTTCTCCTCGGTTTACCCCAGCCAAGTTAAGTAGAGAGCAGTCCAGCTGTTCAGTGCAGCAGGTTTTAGTAAATCTGTTAGAGGCATGGATGTTTTCTTTTGTTAGAGCCTCGTCTCCTTCAGTATTGTTGAAAAACGTGAACGTATGCGTCTCAGCTGTTCACAGTTAACACTGTTTCATGTTTAAAATTGAAATACTTACAGATGTGTCAAAAATATGAACAGGGGAGCCTGTCTGTAGCTTTTGTCTCTTCTAGAAGCACAAATGTGAAAATGGTAATAAGACCCTGTTACTCCAACCCATCATTTCAGAGAGCATGACGGAAATACATACAATGCATACCTGCTGTGTCTCGCTCCACTTTTCTAACCTGTAACACATTGGAAGAAGGAGTAGGTGCTAATTCTCAGGAGGGTGGAGAAGCCCAGAGGAGCGTTTGAGGAGCAAAGATGGAAAATAAGCACATCAAAAAAAAAACTAAAGAAATTTCAAAGCTAAGCCTTACCTGGGTTCTTGTGATCTCTGTCCCTCAGACAGAACTGAAGATACCCTACCTTGCAAAAAATTCATACCCCTCAAACTTAAATCACATTTTGTCACATTACTACCATAAACCTTGATGTATTTCGTTGGGATTGTATGTCTTAGATCAACACGTGGTTGTGAAGTGGTTTTCTGACTGAAAAGTGTAGCGTGCCTCTTAACTACATTAAAACAAAACCCTATACTGACATTTTTTAATCTGAGTATAAAAGCAGCTGCGTTGTAAAGAGGCTTTACAGGTTTGTTAGAGAATATTTCACCTTTCAGCCTGTCCCCACAGTGAGGCACGGTGGCGGCAGCATCATGCTGTGGGGGAAGCTGGTTAGAGTTGATGGAATATATATGGAGCTACAGCAGGGCAATACAGGAATAAAAAAAATCTATTAGAGGCAGCAGAGAGTGGAGGTTCATCTGGCAGCATCAATGCTAAACATGAAGCTGGAGCTACATTCGGATCGAATCATATTCAGGCTTTAGAAAAAGGATATTATCAGAATAGAGAATCTGTGGCAAAACATGAAAGTCGGACCGAGCTGGAGCTGTATAGTCTCTATATGTGCAAAGCAGGTAGCAACGAATCCCAAAACACTGGCAGGTGCTGCAAAGGTTGGAAACACACACACATGCCCCACTTTACACATTATCTCCTGGTGTTTTCTTTTCCTACCAAAATACAGCAACTCTTGTGGTTCTAAAGTGACAAAATGTGCAAAACTTTTTCGAGACAGTGCAACCTCAGGTAGTGAAACTCTGAGCAAATGTGTGGAGAATCTCCTGCTTTCTGTTCGGCTTGTCATGCTTTCCCCCGCGTGCCGCAGCTCCTCCCAGACGTCTGACCGCCACCGACCTGGAGGACTCCACAGACGAGGGCTCTCGACTGCTCGCCCATTAGTCCGCCGGTGGCCAAAACCTTCGTGTGAACCTCCACGCTCAGGCACCTCTCGCCGCGCGGACGCCTGCCCGCGACACGCTCGGCTGTAGCAAGAGGCCCCGGGTTCAACGCTAATCCTCTTCAAGGACCTGAGGAGCAGCGTCGCTGAGGGTGCTCGACAGCAGAGGGGTCAGAGAGGCTTCATAAACACACGGAAGGAGAGAGCTGGGAGAGAAACACCACTGTGAAGTAATGTTATTTACAAGCGCCTGTATTTACAATATTTATAAAGCTTGAAACCAAAGTAGCCATATTGTTCCTTGTCTCGTCCAGCCGCTGTTTTAAACGCGTTATCTGTGATCATGCCATCGTGTATGTGCTAATATTCTATGTGGACTAGCCAAGCTCCGGTGCCTTTTCAACACGCTGCACTTGTTGGACTCCCTTCATCATGAAGCGTTTTACCATCTTTTGCTTTTGACGCGATGCAGTATATATTTGTGAAGGGAACGAGCAGAAGTGTCCGTTTCTATGAATTCTACCAGAAGTGCACTGAGAACGGATGGATCTGCACGCAGGTCGAAATCCAGCATTTTATTCCTTGGTTTTGATATGAAGCGCTCCTCATAATAAATGACAATAAAACGGAGGTGTGCAGAAGAGTTTTGTTTACCGAAAGTTACAGATGATTCATTAAAGAAACGTTTTTAAGCTAAACTTTTGAAGTCTTTGCTTTTAATTATTGATCATCTCTGGGATCCTTATTCGCGTTTGTCATCTTGATAAAATTCCAATTTTTTTCTTGACGGGACTACAGCCGTCGTCAAAACATTAAGTGACTTTTACTAACTGCTTTACAAATAATTTATTTTAAAGGAATTATATTAAGCATAGGTTGTGCTTTTTTTTCTAGGTGAGTGTATCACTCAGTACGATTAAATCTGATAAATCTTATTTGTCAACCACAGTTTTACTTTTGTTGTATTCAGTCATGTTGCTCATGCTAGCTATATTTATGTCCGTGACTGCAGTCAGCAAACGTGTAGAAAAGCATAAAAGGCAAAAAGCAAACAATGCAGCTGAGAACACAAAATCTGTGATGGTGTTAGCTTTGGAGTGCCAAGCTGTTTGCATTTCGGGTCATAAAGTGACGATTTGGATGGAGTTCTGTCCAGCTAGGGGGGAGACATGTCAGAGAACAACGATTCAGAGATTTAACACACCGGCACCCTGTGGAGGGGAGGGGTTTAAGGACGTCCTGTCATGAGCCCAGTCTGCATGTGATTCTTCGCTGTAACAACCAGATCAAGTCGCTTATCGCTCCGTGTTTTCTGCACTTCAGTAATAAAACTGAAGATTCTTCCCGGACACGTCTCCCACACCACTTAATGCTGCATATTTTGGTGCTTTGAAAGAAAACTAAAATACTGATTTGCAACATAGACAGCCGCTGTAGTCAGACACTCATTCGCTTGGCTCAGACGTGGAGGGAAAAAAAACTGAAGTATGCTTGGAGAGAGCCGTTACGGATTGAAAGTTATCTGTGGACGTCTGCAGATGTTTTGTACCAACAGAGGACACACCAAAAGCAAGAAAACATTTTCCTACCCAATGAAGTTCAGGGTCACAAAACAGCTGCGATCACCTTGGTGGTCTGGCTGTTCACTCCTTGCTTAGGTGACATGGTGTAACCAAGTTTAGGACTGTTCGTTTAATTAAATCCTTAAGTTGTTTCATAATCCTACTGTAAAGTTTTTTGTTGGTTTTTTTTCCACAACGGAGACCCTATCTACTGTGGGTGACGAGAAAACTGTTCAGTTATTTCCTACCTAGACGAACATTGTAGTTAAAGTGCTGACGCCATCCTTTTTTCTGTTTGCCAATAAACACCCACATGCTTATATGTTATATTCATGTTTAAAAAAGTTTTTTAATAAGGGAAAAAAACAAAACCAAGGTGAGGCAAATATATTTGTATAGCACATTTCAGTACAGAGACAATGCAAAGTGCTTTACATGATTAAAATATAGGAAAATAAAACAGAATAAAAGCAAGTAGAATTAAAATGTAGAAACAAAATAGAACATGGAAAAATAGAAACTAAAAGCAAACATTAAAAAGAGTTGGACTAAAAAAGTTTAACTAATGATGTTTCAGTAAAACAGTTTAACTAGAACAGTCGAAGGCAATCCTAAACAAATGTTTTTTTAATCTTGATTTAAAGGAACTCAGGCTTTCAGCACTTTTACAGTTTTCTGGAAGTTTGTTCCAGATAAGTGGAGCATAGGAACTAAATGCTGCTTCTCCATGTTTGGTTCTGGTTCTAGGTATGCAGAGTAGGCTGGAGCCAGAAGACCTGAGTGGTCTGGAGGGTTGATACACTGATAACAAGTCTGTGATGTATTTAGGTGCTAAGCCATTTAGGGATTTATAGACTAACAGAAGTATTTTAAAGTCTATTCTCTGAGATACAGGGAGCCAGTGTAAGGACTTTAGAACTGGGGTGATGTGCTCTACTTTCTTAGTCTTAGTGAGGACGCGGGCAGCAGCGTTCTGGATCAGCTGCAGCTGTCTGATCCACTTTTTAGGCAGACCTGTGAAAACACCGTTGCAGTAATCAATTCTACTAAAAATAAACGCATGGATTAGTTTTCCAGATCCTGCTGAGACATCAGTCCTTTAATCCTAGAAATATTCTTCAGGTGATAGAAAGCCGACCTTGTAACTGTCTTTAGATGCTTTTGGAGGTTCAGGTCTGAGTCCATCACTACACCCAGATTTAGAACAAAGTCCTATCTGTAACGGTATCAGTGTGGATCCAGATTACAGATCATTGTCCATATATGGTACTTCCTGTTCTAAAGAGAGAAATATCTGCAAAGGCTTTTAAAAGGATCTATTAGAAAATAAATTGAAAAGTCCATTATGATTTGTTTTAAGTTCTCTGAACCTGTATCAGAAAGCCCACTCCTCTCGGAACCAGAACAATCATGGATCGACCCTGGAGACGTTGATACTTATTCCAGCTACTGCAGTAGCAAAATACTCCGGTGCAAACTGGAAGACAAAAGCTCCACACCCCCTAGGAAGAAGGAACCTGATGCTCTATCACGTCATGATCCTTTAAGTTCATATTTCAATCACCTAGTCTTTTTGTATTTTGTTACGTTAAAACATAAACTAAACAATATCTTATTGGGTTTCTGCAAAACACAAAGCAGCAGCATTTGTGAAGTGCAAAAAAAATAAGATTTGACAATTTTTTATTTTTTTTTATTTTTTTTTACAAATAAAAAAAGGGTGTGGCATGTATTTGTATTCAGTCCCTTGCTTTTTGCACCTAAACGCTTTTCTTCCAGGATTGCTCTGCATTCAGCTCCATCCATCTTCTTATCAACTCAGACCAGTTTCGCTGTCCCTACTGAAGAAAGGTATCCCACAGCATGATGGTGCCGCCACCATGTTGTCCATGCTTTATCTGCGTTCCTAAGTTGCCTTAAGGCAAAGCGTGAGGACTCCTTTGGGCTTTTTTTTTGTTTAAACAATGTTTTCTTCTTGCCACTGATGTATAAAGGTCCGACTTGCGTTGCAGAACCAGTAATTTTCCTGTTAACAGGTCTCTACAGCTCCTACCATAGGCGCTTTGGCTGATTCTCAGATTTTAATGCGCTCTTTGTGGTCTGCTGTGTTCCTTGGTCTTCATGGTGCTGCTTGTTCTTTGTGATGTTCTCTAGCAAACCTCTGACACCCTCACAGAACAGCAGGATTGGTGCTCAGACTAAATTACCCTCAGGTGAACTCCTAACAGCTGGTTTCACAGGATTTTATCTGAGGGAACAGTGTTAAAGAGAGCTAAATACAAATGCACTGCCTAGTTTTTTTAAAATGGAAATATTTCAAAACTGTGTATGCTTTTCATTTATAAGTACATCCTGCATTGCGTTGGTCCTGATTATACAAATCCAATTGAGATACGTTGAAGTTCTAATGCTTCAAACTTAAAAACCCTGCTACAGTACCTGAAGGCTGCTATTTACTGTGTTTAGTTTTCCCTTTAGTTGTGCTGTACTTTTAATCTGTTACATTACATGTTTAACATGCACAATTTCTTAAAAGAGACCCTTCATGAATCTTTAAAGGGGCCACAGCTTTGTGTCTCTTGTGTTTGAAGCCGCTGCAGTTGCCTGTTCTGCTAGAAAATACGATATTCAGAGACGGAGAGAGAGAAAAATTAGTGACAGCTAAGTGGTTGCTTCTAAAAGTCAAAGCGTATGGAAGCGCTGGCATTTTGCAGTTCTAAAGCCCGCTTATATCAAGACTTTCTAAATGGAAATGTCTCATTTTTAAAAGACTTAATAACAAAGGGGAAATAAATGGCTGCATAGCCTATGTAATTATGGGGCCGTGTTAGGAGTCCTCGCTTTATGTGGCCAAGTCAGCCGAGCCTGGAGCTGCGTTTAAGCCTCCACTTTGTGTTTCCTCCCCTAACCTTCTGACTAGACCTCGAACACAGAGGTTCAGTGGAGAAACAAAATCACAACGAGCACTCTGACCCCCGGTGGGTTTCGGCAATTTGTCACATTACAGCTACAAACTTCAGCGCCTTATAATGGCATTTATATGCGACATTATACCAACACATTGTGCAAGTGTGATGCACATTTGTACTCACCTCTACTCTGAAAGGCCCCTAAATAAAGTCCACTGCTACCAATTGCCTTCAAACGTCGCCTGATCAGTAAATACTGTAGAGCGCAGCAGTGTGTGGTTGAAGCTTAGCGAAATCCAGCCGTTCTGTGAAGGACTCCTGGATTGACCGATACAGGGTTTGTTTTTTAAGGCCAATCTTTTTTTTTTTACATCGATCGATCCCCGATATGTGCTGCCGATTTTTTTTGGGGGGCCGATTCCAGAAGCTGTTGCATCTTTTTCTTCCCCCATTTACGTGGTAAAAATGACACAATAATAACATATGTTACGCGAGTCTCAATGCAAACCGAAAATATATAATTTAATAAAACAATGGATAGCAAACAATGTAGAGCATTTAAATGGCTAACAATAAAAACAAACTGAACACTTAGATTTTGTGCAGTTTATGTAGCAGCACGAGACCTTTGTCGTGCAAATGATCTTCCTGAGGCAATACAACAAAAAAACAAATAAAAAGAAATGTGATCAATCTGAACCTAAGTGGTCTAATTGATCGGCGAACACATGCATCGGCCGATGCATATACATGAAAAAAACACAAATCTCGCCCCTGTGACTCCAAATTGGAGCCACGGGGGCTGACTCCAGATGCATGCCGCACTTTACAGATTTTTAAAGGAACGCTTCGTGCTTCAGATTCAGCTGTGGGTTATTTCTTCCCCACAAAAAGCCAGAAACCTTCCTTTATATAAATGATGACGAGCAATCTGAAGCTCATTCATCCTAGCACTGATATTTTCACATCCTTCTAAGCGTATAAAATCGTTTTTTTTTTTTTTTGGCTGAGTCACTCATGCACAGACGATCAATCTTCTTTTTTTGTGATATACGTGTGAGTGACACAGTAAGCGGATCCCTGCCTTTGTAAAACAGCAGGCTGTTCTCTGCATTTCTATTCTGCCCCACCATTAGTCGAACTTTACTCCACGTTAACCGGGCGAGACTGATGAATAAATTCCCTGCCACGCCTCCTGGTTCGTGTTTGTGTTTCCTGGCGGAGAAAGAGTCCCCCGTCGACGTGAAAAAGCAACCGAGAAGCGTTTGGACCCCTCCAACGTGGACACACGTCTGTCAGAGTGGACGGCTGCATGGCGTTCAGAGTAATTCAGCAGATTTATTCATGAGCTCACAATCAGTCTCTCCCCACGCTCACACATCCATCCTTTTTCTATACCAGCCATAGGGGCATATGCAAATATACTTGCTGAGCAATCAGCACCTAAACTGAGTCGGGGCTCTTCAGGGATGTTGATCAAAACAAACCAACATGCGAAAACGCCCCAGCTTAAACAACGTAGCACATTTGAAGACGGTCTGAGCCGACTCCCGACCTTTTGCATGGTTCCAAGTCTCTCCTTGCTGGCACATCCTCTCCCCCAGGTATGCAGCATCAGTGGCTAATTAGGAAACAGACAACCCCTGGCCCTGCACGGACATGGGGTCTGACCTCCCCAATCTGTTCCTACGCCCTGCACGGCACGGCGATTAGCCGTGATCCTTCTGTGAGGCCGTTTCTGAAGTCGCTTTGTGCCTTTTGCTTCCAGAGCCTCTTTACGGAATTTTAAGGTGCAATTGCAGCTGCCATAAAGATGGTATTTTATTTTGATTTCTTTGAAACCCATGAGAAATTTAGTTTGTGTTTGTTCATATTTTCATATTACATTTAGGGCTGCACGGTGGAGCAGTTAGTAAAACTGCAAAAAGGGTTCTGTGTTCAAATCCCAGCCTGCGGTCTTAATAGAGTTTGCATGTTCTCCCTGTGCATGCATGGGTTCTCTCCAGGTACTCTGGCTTCCTCCCACAGTCCAAAAACATGACTGTTAGGTTATTTTGCCTCTCTAAATTGCCCTTAGATGTGTGTGTGTGTGTGTGTGCATGATTGTTCATCCTGTGTGTCTCTATGTTGCTCTTTGATTGGCTGGTGACCTCTCCAGGTTGTACCCCGCCTCTCGCCCAATGACTACAGGAGATAGGCAGGGTAGAGATGGATGGAAATTGTGTTTATTGTGACTTTGCATTTTAGGCAGCTTTGGGTGAACCTGGACAAGTAGATAAAAACAGAGCAAGCAAATAAGCCCAAAAAAAATTTAAAAGTCCAGCAGAGCAGGACAAGGTGGTTCTGGAGATTTATTAATTTTCACTAAGTGGACCAGGCAAAGGTTAGCCTGGGTGCCATTCCAAACTTAGTCCCGCCCACAACGTTTTAGGTCGGGAAGTTCGGTCTGGCATTGCTCAATAGAAGTGCGAGTTTGCTCGCCCAATATCTGGCGGGCCAATTAAATTGTCAGGGCGGGCTTTATACGATGATGGACAGATGATCAACAGTAACGTAATCAACCACGTCACCAAAGCACGCTTGGGTTGAATTCGTTTACAACAACGATGGCTGCCGCTGGAGAGTTGAGGTGTGTAGATTCTGCTATTAGGTCTGTTCTAGAAGATATCGACACGTTCGTGTGTTGAAGGACTCCTTGGATCCTTACATTCTTTTTGCAACACCGGCAAAAATCGTTAACGCTCATCTTCTTATGCTAGGCTAACAGTTGAGTTCCGTTGACAACAACTATGCGTCGCTAAACATACGTCACACACTCCGTTGCTCTTATTGGTTGTAGGTCTATCCAATTGAGTGCAGAGGAATTTTTTTTCCTGGTTCGTTCGAAACACGGCCCATAATCACAGCTCTATGGAGCAGTATCAGACTCAAATTCTGACTAGAATTGAGTATGACCATGTCAGGCTAGGCAAAGGTAGCTCCACCTTGACAAATCGTGTGGTTAGGAGGTTTGTTTTAGTCGTCTTTAGTCAACTTTTGTCTAATTACAGAAACAGTGCTGTTTGATCTTTAAAAAAAGGGAAGTTAAACAGCAGGAAGAGGGCTTCCCAGTTAACTAACTCATTTGGTGGCTTCAGAGTTAAACCTCTCCAAATGCCGCCTGCAGTGAAAAGAATCACTAATCACTAAAATCACTAATCCTCACCAAGGTTCCGTCAGGATCTAAAGTCGCAGCAGCGCAGGCACACGGGCCACATCCCGTTCATCGCAGGCGTTTGCTTCCAGCTAATATTCACCACCTTTAAGGCTCGCCGACTATCATCCCACCAAAACGACCATTAGTAAACACAGCGACTCCTTAGTGTTGCCTCCGCCGCTCGCAGGCAATCAGGACACGATGGGGGTGGCTGCCATGCCTGTTTACTGCTGTTCTAATGCCGCTGTAAGCCTCTGCAGCCATCACCTCCGCTGATTCCCATTAGAACAAATCTATTTGGCTCGCATTACAAACCCATTCAATCAGACAAGCCAGGCTCTGCTCTTTCGTTTAAGCCAGGAGGGCTGAGCGTGTATCCAGCCGCTGTCTTTTCAATAAGCGAATGGGTTATTGCAGCCGAGTCTCAACATCAGGCCCGTTTTGTTTGCTATTGCAATTGTTTGCTATCAATTTGTGTTTAGATACCCCTGTTGAAGTAGAATAACGTGCTGGATGGAGCCTCTGCAACTTGAAATATGCAAATGTCACGGGACGGAGGAGGGAGTTTCACGTTCCCTCGCAGACAGGTGGAGGAGCAGCCATTCGGCCCCGCCGCTCGTTACATCGCAATGACCTCTCCTGGCGCTGCGAGTGGGAGGCTCATCACGTCCTCTATGCTGCCATCAAGTGCCATTACCTGTGAGGTCGCGTGCCGGTGCTAAATCACAGCAGAGCTCCACGCCGACCAGACGGCGCCTGTGAGGATGCGGCTGCAGACTTGAGCGGCACGCTCGGTGTTAGGTCATCGCGTATCGCTTCGCTGCGTCTCGCCGAAATGAGCCGAGCCTGCGGAGGGGAGCTCAGGGCCCTCTGTGTTCCACGTGCACGGCTCTGTAGTTACTCTATCACGCTTTTATTTCATGCTGCTCCGCTTTTGTAACGGAATTCAGAGAGAGCAAACGGAAGAAAGGAGGTCTTTGGAGCCACTGAATGATGTGTGAGGCACTGGAACGAGCAGGAGTTGTTTGTGAACAGATGTATGAGCAGCTTAGGGAGGGCGGATAGTTCAAAAAACGTATGCAGTTCCAACACAGTTTTCCATGCAAAGACTCCAGACCTTTCCAGACTCGACTCTCAAGAGTTCTTGGTTTTCTTTTCGAGATTGAAAATACTGAGGTGAAGCTATAAATTTATGCAGATATTTCCAGAGTGGACAGGTTTCACATGTAGGATGTTAAAACAGTATCGAAGGAAGGAGGGAGAGACGAAAAGACACAAGGAACACTGCAAAGAAGGAAGGGAGGATAAAAGAAAGAGAGGGCACAAGCAACAAAGAAAGAAAGAGGTAAGAAGGAACAAGAAAGAATGGATAGAATGAAGAAATTAAGGACACAAGGAAGGGGGTAAAGAAGGAATGAGGAACCAAGGATGGGAGAACAGAAGGAAGGGAGGTAAGACAAGGAAGGGAGGGACCATGAACCACAAGGAAGAACCAAGCAAGGAAAAAGTCAAAACACAAGGAACAAGGAAATGAAGTAAGGACAAAACGAGAAGAACAAGGGAACGAAAGAGATCATGCTGAGGTTGATAAATTGTCCACAGTACTGATTCACATGACAGGAAGTATGTCACACAGGCTCTCTGGTCAAGCAGAGAGTAGAGTGGGAACAATGAACTGGGTTTTAATACTGGATTTTAGTCACTTTTGCCCATTTTTGGGGTTATAGACATAATCCTACATGTTGGGATAATCAGCCATGGACTGAATCGGATCATATTTCACCCAGCACTGGGTTATCAAAATGACCCGAACCGGTCCGCCAGGCTTTACAGCGTAAAACATCACAGTAAGATGTCGAAAGATTATTGCTGAAAGTAGCTAGGTTGGAACATGCAGATGTGTTCTGTTATCTAATCCCGCAATGATGAGGCATTGGCACAGGATTTCCAGTCTCTCCAGCACGACACGGTTATCAGAGACTCTGTCCGGCTCGTCATGTGGGAGAAGCTCGGAGTAAAGCTGCGGCTCCTCTGTAGCGAAAGGAGTCAGCTGTGGTGATTCAGGAATCTGATCAGGATGCCTCCTGGGTACATCCTTTTAGAGGCCCACATCCAAAACTCGCTGTTGGAACTGAAAGTGAGAACCACCATTATAAAGCGAAAGCTTTTAGGTCCACAACATTAACAGGAGGATTCAGACAGATTTACCTGTAGACTTTGATTTCAACATTTTCTTTCACAGATGACGCGACTGAAGAACGGCATCAATGTTCAGATGATTACACCTATTCTTCAGCTCTTATGAGCCTCATCTAAATCATCAGCTTGTCGTTCAGGCGTCATCCCCACCTGGCCGCTCAGCAAAAGGCTTTTTTTCCTTAATTAACACCAGCGTTTTGAATCTGATCAATTCATCTTTATTGACTGTTTACCTAACCCATACCTTTAGGGTTGGGTGTAATTAAACTTTTACTTAAAACTCCAGCAGTCTTGGCTCTGTGGAAATCAATAACTAATTTTAAAAGGTCTTGGACGAAAAACCTCACTGCTAATCAACAACATGACCAGAACCGCCCTGATATGTCTGAACCCAGAGCGCTCTTCCTGCTACAAATTGCATCAAAAACATTTCCAACAATGCTGAACACCCAAACTTCAGCATTTCAAATCGGAGCATTGATTTTGCATATAATGGAGCTGGCTCAGTGTGGAGGATCAGCACATATACAGGTTGGACCAAACGCACTCACAACCCCCGTCAGATTTAGCTGCAAAGTCATTTTCACTTAACCAAGTAGTTTGGCTGGTTGGAAATGACCAAAGGATAAGACAATATACCAGAGGTACCACTGAGGAACATTTTATTTGTTTTTTATTTACACTTGAACAGTGCCAAGTCAAAAATTACTCAAACATCAATCAACCTATTTTCTGCTTTTACAGCAACAAAAGGCTTTTTATATTTGCTGACAAGCTTTTGGCGGGTCTCTGGTATTTTGAACCATTCAGCTTTTGTGATCAGCTCCAGTTTAGTTTGGTCTCCAAACCATAACCCTGATCTTTAACTCCCTGCTCATATTCTCCATCAGATAAAACTTAGGGCTCTAACTGTGGCACTCTCGAAACACTGAAATTGTTTACCAGCTAACCATTTGTTTTGCACTTAGGTTTTGTGCTTTGGGAGGGATCCAAATATTGCCCAAAATTAAATTTTTCTTCAGACTGCAGGGGTTTATTGATGTAGTCCTTCTTTACTTTTGTGAGGCTGCTTGTCTCACTCTTGGGAAAACAGCCTCAAAGCATTATGTTTCCACCACCATGCTTGACTACGTGAACGGTGTTTTTGGTGTTGAAGTACTGTCCTTTATTTATGCCGAACGAATGCTTCATCATTGTCAGCAAATAGTGGATTTTTTGTCACATCTGGTAAAAATAATAAGACCTGAAGTCTCCTTCTTTGTCCTGATGTGATTTTTCAATGACTTTTGAGTGGCTTACTTGGAGAAGTGTCCTCCTTCTTAGTCTACGCTGACAGAAGCCAGCAGGATGTAGTTCCTGTGGGACCGTCTCTTCCTCACGTATAAAGCCCTTAATAATCAAGCTCCATCATATATCAGAGCTCTGATTACCCCGTATGTTCCTAACAGAGCACTTTGCTCTCAGACTGCAGGTCTGCTGGTGGTTCCTAGAGTCTCTAAAAGTAGAATGGGAGGCAGATCCTTTAGCTATCAGGCTCCTCTCCTCTGGAACCAACTCCCAGTTTTGGTCCGTGAGGCAGACACCCCGTCTACTTTTAAGACTAGGCTTAAAACTTTCCTTTTTGCCAAAGTGGCTCATGTTACCCTGAGCCATCTCTATAGTTATACTGCTATAGGCTTAGGCTACTGGAGGACATCAGGGCCTATTTTTGTCACTCTGTTGAGTTTTCCTACTCTTCTCTAATTTCCATTACTTGATTGTTATTTCATCGTTTACCTTTTTGTTCTCTCTCTTTTATCTTCATAGTAGGTACACCTGGTCTGGCGTTCTGTTAGCTGTGACATCATCCAGGGAAGACAGATCACCCGCTACTACCATCTAATGTAGAACAGATTACTAGATCAATGTGTGCTTCTGTGCTTTTTTTGTCTCTCTTGTTGTGTCTCTGCTCTGTCTTCTCTAACCTCCAGTCAGTCGAGGCAGATGACCGTTCATACTGAGCCTGGTTCTGCTGGAGGTTTTCCTTTCCGTTAATGGGGAGTTTTTCTTTCCACTGTCGCTTCATGCTTGCTCAGTATGAGGGATTGCTGCAAAGCCATGGACAATGCAGACGAAACAGTCCCTGTGGCTCAACGCTCTTTCAGGAGGAGTGAATGCTGCTTGCCAAGACTTGATGCAATCTGCTGGGTTTCCTTAGATGAGAAACTTTTTGACCAATCTGTATAATCTGATTGGATCTGTATAATAATTTGATCCAATCTATATAATCTGATTGAATTTGATTTTGGAAAGTGCCTTGAGATGACATGTATTATGAATTGCCACTAAATAAATAAAATTGAGTTGAATTGAAATAAAAAATATTGTCCTTTCTGTCAGGATCGTCTGAGCTGTGGACTTGTTTCTGTTTATTGGCCTCACCTGTTGATCTCCTGATTAGCACCTGTATTTAAGTTCCTCTGTTTGTTTTTCCCGTTGTCGGGTCATTCTTGTCCTCCTGTGTTTCCACGTTCTCCTGTGCTCCCGAGTTCTGCTGTAAGTCTCTTGTTTCATTAAATATTACCTGTTTAATCCCATTTGCTGTTTCTGCCTCGTTGCTGCCTAGGTCCTCTTCTGCTAAACATGACACTTTCTACCAAAATTAATTAGTTTCTTAAACATGTTGAACCCATAGATTGTTTTATTTCACTTGTCTTTTATGTTTGGCTGGTCTAAACTAGTAGAACGTTTGTTTCTTTTTTTAAGAACATGTTTTAATCAGTGGGTATTCGTTGTATTTTCAGATTTTGAATGACCCTGGTACATTGTTAAGTAGAATGTATAGATGCCATGTGATGCAGAGGATGTTGTTAGTTCTGTGTTTACATTATCTATGATTAAGTATGTTTTGATTGAGATTGTGTCTTACTTTCTGGAAGGTTTTTTACCCGTAGATGGTAAGGATAAATGTTATCACCATCTGGCTTAAAGTGTGATTTGTTTTCCATTCTCATCAAAATTCTACATGTTTTTTTTGTGCACTTAATGTAAACAAATGAAAATTGGCATATATGAATGGTTGTTACACCCAATCCTTATTTGGTGAGGCCAAACTCCGTCCTTTCACTCCCCTGTTGGAGTTAGCCAATCCTGGGTGGTTTAAGTAGGTTAAAAGGATGATAGATGTGTGAAACACAAGACTTTGAATATTAAAAAAAACAGTAAATTATTTATGTCACTTTACACTTTAAATATATAATTAACTCAGTTTGATGAAACAGTTTCTTAATAGAATTTTTTATTGGTTGATTTTATAAATTGTCACATTATTTATGTTATCATGGAAAAATATATTTATGTCATGTATTAATTTCAGATTTAATTAAAACTTAACCTAATTATCTATACATATTTGTTTGACCAAAAAGTAATTTTGAAAAGATGATATATTTAGAAATATAATACTGAGTTAATGGAAGTTCTCAACTCCCTCTTTAAAAGGTTTATTCTACTCAGTAAAATAAAAAAAACAATCATTACCTAGAAATATATTGTTTAAACCATAATAAAGTTTATTCTGTCTTCTGCTCTGTGTCATCTTGCACACAGAATGTTCAATTAGAATGTTTAGCATCACAGTGTTCTATGACATCACAGCTGATGACATCACTATGACATCAACAGAATCTTAACTACTACTGAACACCAAGCTGGTTTTTCTTTACTGTTCCCGACCTTCATCGCGATAGTACACCTTTGAGAGAGCACGTTCGAATCTTAGCCAAACAGCGAGAATTCGATCTCAGATATCAGACGCCTTTCAGAGAAGCGACTATATCTGATTTACAGAAAGTTAGACATGGAGCAAACGCTTTCATGGGTAGACATGGTCGACCTCGACATCCAAGTCGACTACGATGCAATCATCTTCCCTATGGAAGATGGCAGTGACGGTACCAGTGAGCTGCATCCCACCCAGCCAGAAGATGGTACAGAGATCCAAGGGGAATCTGGTCCCTCTGCTGAATCTGAGACTCCTCCTTCAGTGGAGCTTCAGCAGGATTCATCTTCCTCTGCTGACTCTGGGTCTCTCAGCTCAGAAGATATCCAGCCATCTCCAAGGTCAGAAAAACCAAGGAAAGACCTCAGTGCCTTTACTTCCTCTCAGGCACCTCATTCATACCCCCAGTACTTTAAGAGTGACAAGACGCCTGAACACGCCTCAGCTGGTACGGTGATCCCTCCCTCGTTGGACATTGAACAGGCGATCAAACGTATCAGTGATCTCACGCAGCAGGTGGACGATCTTAAACAGGAGCTGCAAGGTAAGGTCTTTGATCTTCACGAGGAGAGAGAGCGAAGAATCAAGTTTCAGGTTGATTGCAAAGCGCAGCTGGAAAAGATCCAAGAACTGGAAAAAAGTTTAGAACATGAACGCCACATGAGATTGAAATGTGAAGAGAAAGTGGAGAAGCAGGAAACACTTGCTGCACCGCAGACTGCAGGTGCATCAAGATTTCCACGCATTCCCAAAGTTACGGTCCATGAGAGCGTTCTGAATGAGCTTCAGTTTTTTAGGAGGCAGGCAGAAAAAAATGCCTTGAACAGTGAGAGGCTAGCAAAGGCTTTGGTAGCAGAACAACAGCTGAGAGCCAAATATGAGGATCAGCTGAGGAGTAACTATCAAGAAGCCTCCAGATTCAAAGAACAGCAGGAAACAATCACATCTCTGAAGAGTCAGGTTGGAGAACTGACCGAAGCGTTGAACCTTGCTTTGAAAAACCAACATCCTAAAGTTTCCTCGCAAACAGAGGCACCCAGACAATCAGGGCCTCAAAGAAACAGGGCTGTTCATGAGGTTAGAGACCCCCAGCATGAACACAGGAGACAGAATACTAACAGAGGTTTCAGTGCAAACCCAGGCCTGTACCCACATGCAGGCCACCATAAAAACGGAGGCTCCCATGAAAATAGGAGACGTCCTCCTTATAGAGACCAGTAGGCAAACAGGCCTCCAGGCTTTCTGAAACACTGGATCAAATTCCTGACTCCAAGTGTGTTCTCGTGTAAATATGTAAATATAAGTCACAATCTGTAAATAAAAGAAATGCAAGGAAATCTAGAAAACAAGAAAAACAAAAAAAGAACTCTAAAAAAATGACAATGAAAAACAAAGGATTTTGTATTTAGTTTTATGCTTTTATTTGAAATTTTGTATTTTTTATAATTACTAGTTTAGCTAACCAACACACTAATGCAGCCTCAAAGGTGGCCACAGTGTCCTGTGTCCTTTTTGGGTCGGTCCCAAGCCCGGATAAATGCAGAGGGTTGTGTCAGGAAGAGCATCTGAACAAAACCTTTGCTAATGGAGCTGTTTTCAGCCCAAAATAAAGGGACCAATGACCAACATATTTGATGTGTATTGATGTTTTCACTTGAAACCATTGAATATTTGGTACTGGTCTCACAACCTGTGACTTCTTCATGGCCTTTATGATGTTTTTATGTTTTCATGATGTAAAGCACTTTGAGCCACCTTGCTGCTGAAATGTGCTGTACAAATAAACTTGACATGGGGGGCAACGTGTGTTTGAGTAGGAGACAGAGAGAGCCATCCCTAGCGATAACAGAGACAGTGCAGGTGGAGGGACTTACTGCCCGATCAGATAGTCTGAGCATAGTCGCTCAGAGATGGATCACAGCGTTAATTTCAATGATCCCGCGTTATGGCCAACAAAATGTCTGATTCTGATCGAATGAATGTTGTGTGTTTAACGGCAAAAAGGAAGCCTTTCTCAGAGATGGAAAATGAACTGCCAGCAGATTCAGAGGGTCTAACCACATTTATGAAGTGAAGTCATCTAAGACTTGTTTGGAAGACAAAAAAAAACATTTCGGTAAACAGAAGATTATTGAATAAAATAAAAGGCATATGAGAACGAAGTATACAGTTAAGTTGACGTTTTTTTTTTTTTTGGTGTGTGTGTGTGTGTGTGTGTGTGTGTGTGTGTGTGTGTGTGTGTTGTAGCGGCAGGTGTAGAGGGGGGGCTCAAAAAGATTTTGTTGTCCCGGGCCCTAGCAAAGCTGTCAGCTGGCCCTGCTACAACAACCCGTATGTTCCTAACAGAGCACTTCGCTCTCAGACTGCAGGTCTGCTGGTGGTTCCTAGAGTCTCTAAAAGTAGAATGGGAGGCAGATCCTTTAGCTATCAGGCTCCTCTCCTGTGGAACCAACTCCCAGTTTTGGTCCGTGAGGCAGACACCCCGTCTACTTTTAAGACTAGGCTTAAAACTTTCCTTTTTGACAAAGCTTATAGTTATAGTGGCTTTTGTTACCCTGAGCTATCTGTATAGCTATGCTGCTATAGGCTTAGGCTGCTGGAGGACATCAAGCTCACTGTGCTGAGTTCTCCTACTGTTCTCCAATTTGCATTGTTTGTTATTTCATCTTTTAACTTTTTGTTCTCTGTCATTTTTTCTTCATAGTAGGTACACCTGGTCTGGTGTTCTGTTAGCTGTGACATCATCCAGAGGAGACAGATCACCCGCTACTACCATATAACATAGAAAGGATTCCTGGATCAATGTGTGCTTCTGTGCTTTTTGTGTCTCTGCTCTGTCTTCTCTAATCCCCATTCAGTCAGGGTAAATAACCATTCACACTGAGCCAGGTTCTGCCCGAGGTTTTTCCTTCCTGTTAAAAGGGAATTTTCCTCTCCACTGTCGCTTCATGCATGCTCAGTATGAGGGATTGCTGCAAAGCCATCAACAATGCAGACGACTGTCTCTGTGGCTCTACGCTCTTTCAGGAGGAGTGAATGCTTCTTGTTAAGACTTGATGCAATCTGCTGGCTTTCCTTAGATAGGAAACTTTTTGATCAATTTGTCTGTATGATTTTATCAAATTTGACTTTGTAAAGAGCCTCAAGATGACGTGAACTGACGCTATATAAATACAATTGAATTGAACCGAATTGCCACTGGAACCTGAAGACATTTAGAAATAGCTTTGCAGGCCTTACATAAGCAGCGATAATGTGCAACCACAGCTCCTCAGTGAGCTCTTTTTAGCCGAGACTTGCCACAACTGCAGAAAGCTATGAGTTGATGAATACAGCCGTTCTGCATTAATCGAGGTAACCCGTGATGCTTTAAAACATTCATGGGCTATTTGGAAAGGTGTAGAACCCACAGGTCTTTACAATCTGCAATGGTTCTAAAATAAATTTGGACGTGCTGTTCTGCAATAAATGCAAGTGAAATATAGAAATTGGTGCCTTGCTGAAATCCATGGCGCATTGTTTGTCTTAGTTGTCAAGTTAAAAGGATAAGAGTTAGAGTATGAATATTTTTGGGCTTGACTGTGGATTTTCGTTCAGAGAGATTCACAGATGTGCAGCCTCACCTCAGTGTTGTACAGGTTCGTTTTTGTTCACTAAATATACACATCCAGTGGAGTTCAAACAAAAGGCTCCAATTAAAAAATGAGGTTTTTCTTTTTCCACCGCCATGATGAGAAGGCCTGTTTATGGCAGCCGGGTCAAGCCCGTGCTGCTTTCAAGCATAGCAGGACCAATTTGACTGGCACACAAAACCCCCTCTTTAGACAGCACCGCCAATTATCTGCCAGCATCAATTATCATGTTTTCCCGCTGCTTCTGCCGCAGTCACCTTCACCTGTTTGAAGCTTGCTTGCTTTGTTGCATTCCCAGACTCCAGCGCTTCCCCTGCTTCCCATCTGGTCCAGGTTGGGTTACCCCCCTCCCTCCCCTCCCCTCCCCTCCCTGGGGTAGAAGCTCTGAGGTTAATACACTTATTACTTCATGGGGATGCTCGCTGGATTCAATCACACTGTCAAGCTCGGAAAGGAGGCCTGTCTTCCCAAAGGCAGCGGATGAATTACACAGCGAAGTTGAACGCAGAGTTCTGAACATCACTCCCTGACACGTACAGCTGACTACTCACGAAGCTCCTTCGGGCATCGGGTTGCTGTCTGCATCCTCCCTCGCCTGCTGATGCTCAACAGATGACAGCAACGATGAAGGAGGTGTTTTGATATCTGGCTCAGGCACCCTCAGCCTCCTTCGAGAAAAGGTTTCTTCTTATTCACGCACTGTACATGCTGCGCTTTATTTTGTCTGGGGGTTTATGTGACCGACCAGCACAAGGTATAGGATAATAGTGATAAAAAAGATCTGAAAAGGGTGGAAGATACCCCACAATAAAACCACAATAGGGGCCAAATGGTGACTGTGGGGGAGCTGCAGAGAGCCACAGCTCAGGTAGGGAGATCTGTTGACAGGGCAGATATTAGTTGTTAATTTCACAAATCTGGCCTTTTGTGGAGGAGTGGCGATCAGAAGCCATGTTTGCAGCTGGCTACAGCTACTGGAGGGGGGGGGGGGGCATGGAATGCATGTGGAACAAGGTACTTTGGTCAGGTGACACAAAAATAAAAACCTTTGGAACTACGTGCAAAGGATCTTTGTCAAAACTAACACTGCGCATCACCTTGAACACACAATCTTCATGGTGAAACCTGGTGGTGGCAGCATCATGCTGTGGGAAGGCTTTTTTTTTCAGCAGGGACAGGGAAACTGGTCAGATTTGGACGACAAATAGTGCCTTCTAAAGGACATCTACATGGGTGGAGGTACAGCTTCAAGCAGGAGAATGGCCCTAAACATGCAGCCAGATCCACAATACAATAGTTTAAATGAAAATGTTTTAGTGCTTTGAATGGTATAGTCAAAGTCAAAATTGCTATTTTCCAGGATTAAAAAGCTTGCTTCATCTCAGCCAAATCCAGAGGAGCTACTTGACAAAGGGAAAGGTGAGTTTCTGGATGGAGAGATGTCACCTGAAATGACTGCAGCAGTAATTGCTGCAAGAGACAGTTCCGGAAAGCATGGACTGCTTTTGGGTCAGTCCCCACACAACCCCAATAAAATACATTTGGGTTTGTGGTGGCATTGTGGGAAAATGTGAAAAAGTCTGCAAGCTCCTGAAAGACAGACGGTTACTAGCTACCATAACCACGCAGACGACACACAGCTCTACATCACCATGTCACCAGGTGACTATGAACCAGTTCAAGCACTGAGTAAATGCCTCGAAGAAATCAATACGTAGATGTGCCAAAATTTTCTTCAGTTGAATAAAAACAAAACAGAAGTAATAATTTTTGCACCATTAGAGGAGAGATCAAAGGTTAGCACACAGCTTCAGTCGCTTCAGCTAGGAACCACTGATCAGGCCCGAAATCTTGGAGTAGTAATGGACTCAGACCTGAACCTCAAAAAGCATCTAAAGACAGTTACAAGGTCAGCTTTCTATCACCTGAAAAACATTTCCAGGATTAAAGGACTAATGTCTCAGCAGGATCTGGAAAAACTAATCCATGCGTTTATATTTAGTAGAATTGATTACTGCAACGGTGTTTTCACAGGACTTCCTAAAAAGTGGATCAGACAGCTGCAGCTGATCCAGAACGCTGCTGCCCGCGTCCTCACTAAGACTAAGAAAGTAGAGAACATCACCCCAGTTCTAAAGTCCTTACACTGGCTCCCTGTATCTCAGAGAATAGACTTTAAAATCCTTCTGTTAGTCTATAAATCCCTAAATGGCTTAGCACCTAAATACATCACAGACTTGTTATCAGTGTATGAACCCTCTAGACCACTAAGGTCTTCTGGCTCCAGCCTTCTCTGCATACCTAGAACCAGAACTAAACATGGAGAAGCAGCATTTAGTTCCTATGCTCCGCTTATCTGGAACAAACTTCCAGAAAACTGTAAAAGTGCAGAAAGCCTGAGTTCCTTTAAATCGAGATTAAAAACACATTTGTTTAGGGTTGCCTTTGAATGTTCAAGTTAAACTGTTTACTGAAACATCATTAGTTCCGCTTTATAGTCCAACTGTTTTTAATGTTTGCTTTTAGTTTCTATTTTTCCATGTTCTATTTTGTTTCTATATTTTATTCCTACTTGCTTTTATTCTGTTTTATTTTCCTATATTTTAATCATGTAAAGCACTTTGCATTGTCTCAGTACTGAATTGTGCTATATAAATAAATTTGCCTTTGCCTTTACTAAGGTAATGCAACTAAGAGAAAAAACACAATCTGATTAATTACGGCTGAAAGAATGAAAAAAAAAAAAAAAAAAGAATGGAAGGAACGCCACCTCAGTGATAATCTCTCTCAAATCAAAAACGAACGAATGCCTGCAAAGAAGTTTGTTCCTGACCCAGACCCAGTTTAGGGATTTATACCAGCAGGGGGCCAAAATGGGAAAACCTTTGAGGAATAAAAAATATTTTATCAGGTACTTTCTGTATTTAGTCTTCCCAAGTTCAATGATAATCTAAAATGAGAACGACTAATTAAACAGAAAGGTGCAGCATGACCAACCAGAAGGCTCAAACGGTCTTCGGTCTCTGAGGCAGTTTTTGACAAGGACAGGATCAATAACTTGTCCAGTGGTTTTTTGCTGCACCTGCATTGCAACAAACCCCCTCAGCTCTCGAGCTCCTCACCCACCAGATCCAGTCCCTAGATGGCACTGTGTCCACCGGGCCCCAGAAAGCCATCCTGCTATTTATCATGCAGTTGTGACAGCCTGTAAAAGCTTTTGTCAGTGGAACTGAAGATTTAAAGTCCAGATTAGCGCATTCATATCTTGGCAGTTAATTAGAGCCGAGGAGCTAACTGAAAGCTTTAGCTGCTGAGCGCTGGAGCGGAAGAATAAGAGGAGGTCTGCCCCTTGCAGAGAGACACAAAAAAAAAGATTTAAGTGCATATATGTACGTATAGCTGACTACTCCGCCAACGTATCACCGAATGCACCCACTGAGACGTATGAATATGAATGCTTAACCCACACTATTCGGTTTTTTCTCTTTTCCTGCTGCAAACTTTGATTTGGTTTAACCATGCCACACACGTACACACACCTCTGCAGCCAGACACACTTCTTTTTGAGGTTCACGCATGACTGTTTGTATGTGCATGCCCTTCATAACGCCGGTGTTAAGGTCAGCGGGCTCATATTATACCTGTCAGGAGTGATCACCGTCGCCTTCACAGCTGCTTTGCTTCAGTCTGTGGAGGATTCAGTTGTCCTCCTAAATCTTTACTGAGAGAAAGAAGAGAGAGAGAGAGGGGGGGGGGGGGGGCTATAACTGTATCCCGCAATCTATTCAGGAGATCCATAAAGTGCTACAGCTGCAGATGTTGTCGGAGTGGAGGGGGCTTTACAGCATCCTGCCTCCACCGGAGCAACAGAAACCGATTTGGTCTGCAGTCAGTGACAGATCTGATGCATCAGCCTCATAAAGCTGCTGTTTATATGAAGGAAAACATCCCATAAAGTGTTTAAATGGGATTAACCAGTTCATTAGCCGGAGTAAAATTTCATGACAGGTCAGCTGTCAGCTGTTTAATGCATGAAGGGGGAGCCGTGCTGCTCCCCTGGTTTCTGCTCCGTGGAGCCTATGGGCCCACGGGGAGAAGGCCCCCGGCTAATGCTGCCGAACGCACGCCGGAAAAAAAGCCATTTGGAAAAAGCCATTAGCAAATGTAAATTGTTTTTCTGTCAATTAAGATATGAATTATCCAGCTGACATCGGCGCGACTGATGTAATCCACTTCTATTAATTCGACTAAAAGGAAAAGTCGTCGCAACACGGAATCCAATCGATAAACTTTGTCTGCCAACAGCCGTGTGAGCACATTAACATGAGATGGACACGGCGCCCATGCTAATCTTAAAGTGGGGGCAAAAAAACGGGTCATAGTCTCTGGGTCAGCAGGGCGCTTTCATGGATAAAGCCTTGAATTCATAGGGATCATAAAAGGACTTGTAGACATTAATTTTTTTTTTTATCTCCGAAAAATGCGTCACTAAACCAGAATGCCTTCTATTGATTTAGTTTCCTTCAGCCATGATTAATGCTTTAATTACCATGCATCACAGGGATTACTTTGTTTCCCGGCTTAAGTAGCCTAATAATTGCTTACCTAAAGTGGCTTGTAAAAATACTTTTTCACATTTTGTCACACAACAACCTAAAAAAAAACAGAACAAAAAAAAAACGGCATGCCTTTTATTGGTATTTTAAGCGATGGACCGGCACAAAGCTGTGAGTAACTGTGGAAGGCAAATGAGCCGTGGTTATCAGCACTTTTACATGATAAAACCTGAAAAACATTACGCCTATTTTTCATTCTGTCCCATTTACTCTGAAACCACCAAATAAAATTGGGTGCAACCAACTGCCTTCATAATATATACAGTCATCCAGTGTCTAATTTATCCTCAGTAAATCAGCAATGTCCAGCACCTTTGTTGGACCATTATGTGATTCAGACACGTCTAACGTTGGGGTGGGATCAGCCTTTCTGCTACTCAAACACATCAGCTACAGATTTTTTCCCCCAGCAGGGACAGAGTAGCTGGATGATCAGAGCTGGTCAGGGCTAAATACCAGGCAACACTAAAAGCTGCTGGGTGCAGCAGAAATCTTCAGACTTGGTTACAATGAAATTAAACGCTGCCATATGGGCTATTATCGGCAAGTAAAAAGTGCTTGTTGGCAAAAAATCTGATTTTTTTTTTAGATCAAAAATGTAATATTTCAGTGGAAAAAAATGGTTGTACTTTTGTGGGAAAACATGAAAAGGGTTTGTATGTTTACCAAACGAACAGTATATACCTGTAGTTTCCAGTTTCTTCTGGGGAGTTATAGAAAGAATTTTGTGTCTATTCTCAGCAACAAGAACATGATTTGGGTAACACTTTCCTTGAAAACCTTTTCTACAGTTAACCAGGGTTACACAATGAATTGAATACACCCCGGTGTGCATTTGAGTAAAATAATATTATAATTGGCTTGTCGGTGTGAAAAGCTTACAGAGACCTACCCAAGACCCCTTGCAGCTGTAATTTTAGCAGAAGGGTTATACCGACGCGTTTCAGCCGTCTTGTGAGAATTCAGCTGGAACAACAAGCCTCTAGGCTCCATCCGTATACCTTTATTGGGTTAGGACTCTTTAGCTAAAGCGGAATAGTGTCAGCGATCGCTACGATAAGTGATGTCCAAATAGTGCAGTCAGTAAGGAAGGAGGTAGGAGACTGTTTTTCCTCCCTCGGCTAGTTTAGCCTAGGATCCTCGCCACGTCCTTAACCAGCACTAAGTAGCCTTACGGTGTCCCACAATCCTTTGCATGACAGGATGTCTAAGTACAGCCTACCTCACGAAAATTTACAAAAATGTCCAGAGGGAAGAGATTGCGTGCTTTGTAGCTGATTTTTTAGAATGCTGTAGGCCCCCCATTTGCCTCAGATCTATCACGTAATGACGCCAGAGATGAAGGCTGTCTGAAATCAGCACAGCAGTCCGAAGTGCCTTTCTTCCCCACGAGAGTATTCTGACTGTCGACCCAATGAAAGGTTACGGAAAAGGAGCTAGGAGCTATTATTAAGGGTATTAAGCTTTTATTCCTATGTTTGAGCCAAAGTACTGTAAGTCTAAGAGGGCTTTACAGATAAAACCTGCCTGTATTCAACAACAGGTTGTAGAAGAAGAGTTTAGCAATATTTCATTCCCCTGGCATTTATCTGCACTCGCGCATGTGCTCGTAAAAATGGGTGTGCCTTTAGACTCTACGTCGCAGCTCTTCTTATTTGGCAAGCGTCACCCGCTCTGCATGCAGATCGGTGCAAAAATGGCAAAGTATGCAACCAATCGAAACCATGCATACATATGGAACGGCAAGCATTGACCATGTGTCAGGGGGGGCTCATTACAGATGCACACCGCACATTTCAGATTTTAAACATTTCCATAATGTTTCACTTCACAATCATCCATCACTTTATGTCGGTCTATCTTAGCTTCCCAAACTTTTCAGCCTGCGGCCCCAAATATTACCAGTGCCAGAGACTGGTGAACACCTTTTAGTAGGTGGGATTTTTTGTTTGGGGTGGGGTGGGGGTGGGGGTGGGGGTTATGTTATAGTATTACAAGAATAAGGTTGTGAAACTACATGAACAAAATTTTTTTTTTATAGGAACTTTTACAAAAAAGCACACCCTTCCCACTGCATTATTCTAAGGAATGTTTAGCATCTTGTAAAGTTAGACTTTGGTATTGGTTTCGCAAATAAGCAAATACTAAATCTTTTTAGCACATCAGCATTAAGTCATCTCGCGACCCCCACCTCAAGAACCTCTGGTATAATTCACAATCAGTTTGAGGTTGTAACCAGTTTTCTTCTTTAAGCCTCACGATCAAGACGTAGTTAGTAATTTTATATTCTTCCTCTGATAGGCTTTGCCACCTAGTGGCATAAATAGTTAACGGCATAATTGTAAAAACGCTCTGTTCGATTCCAGCATGGCTTGTCCAATGTGTAATGCACATCAAAAGATGCACCGCAATGGTGGTCCTAATGTGCATTGCCCGTTAGCCTGAAATCCAAAGTCCAGTTAAAATAGGCTTCTGTGACATGCTTGTTTCCAAAAGACGACATAAGGATCTCCAGAAACACAGCAAATATTGGAAGGTTGACAAAAGATACGAAAGCCATTTTCCCCCTGGAACAAAATAAGTTATTGAACTAAAACTACTATTAAGCAAAGCACAGTAACTAGTATTAGATACAACTCTCTTAAAAAAGGCTACTATATACAGGAATAGTGTTTCAGATCAAATTAATTACATGAGTCATACATATATTTAATAATCTTAATGTGTGGGACGAAATTCTCTGCCCAACTCTCTTGCTAAGTCAACAAAGGGTATATTTTTGTCCAACAAGATAAGGTCACGAGGTGCACAGCTCTTTTTTTTTTTTTAAACACGTACACTGCTTGAAACATGGGATAAAATTGGATTAATGGCTTCTTTACACATTTTTTAAACAATTCCTGCTTCTTGATTTTAAAGTGTGTCAATATTTTAATCATAAACTTCTTACATTTAGTCATTGGTTTAAGTCAATACATTTCTGTGAATTTAGGATGACACCTGCCCTCACCAGAGTTTGTGCATTCTTCTAATTCTGAAACTAAAGGGAAAAGCAGATTTGCTCCTGGAAAAATGCTGCAAAAAATAAATAAATATATATATATATATATATATATATATATATATATATATATATATATATATATATATATATATATATATATATATATATATATATATATATGTATATATATATATATATATATATATATATTACATATTTGCCTATCTTTCTTTATTTTTGTACAAACTACAGAATAAATAACTCTCAAAGAACAGCAGCAGTGTTTGTCATCTTACACATTACAGTAGAAACACCATCTGCTCAACATCGTTGTTCATTTTGAAACAAGATTTTTTTCTCTCTTCTGTTGTGGGTGGCTGGAGAGCTGAACACTTTGACCCGACACAAAAACAGATGGCAATTCAGCTGGACTTGGACGCCATCTACTCTGTGAATCCAGTTGCAAAAAGAGGAGGAGACGGCAGAGCTGTTCTCTGTCCTGATGTCGGGCAATAACTGAACTCAAATTAGCAACAGAATAACGTAAGCTTGTGATCTCCATATAGCATGTCGGGTTAAAAATGTTGATTAATGCAAAGCAAAGAGGTGAGTAGAGCTCAGTTATTTCTGATTCAGCAAGGCGCAAGTTCTGGCAGTCTTATAAGTCCTGCTGGTTAATGCTGATCAAAGCGAAAGCAAACAGGTATTGTTAAAAAGTATTCACAAACACTACAGGTTGCTTAAAATAGTGTTTATAAATGTAGCCTGTCATATTAAGACAGCGTTTGAAGAAATACAGAGAGAAGGATTTGTGTAGTTAAAACGGTTCCGCTTCTCTCCGGCTTTATCAAAAAAGTCCCTTTTCAGCGAGGTAATGAAGGGAGCACCACGCTGGTTCTCTGGCTGTGGAAAACCAACTTGGTTTTTCACTGTTTTTATAAAACAAATCAAGAACTGACTCCCCGACTAGGCCCTGGCACCGCTCTGCTGGAAAAAAAAGCCCAACACTTTGAGGGTAGTGGGAGCAATGATGGAGCTAAAAGATACTGCAGCATCGTAGGAGAGGTTGAAAAAACTAGGGGGGGGGGGGGGCGTTTGTAACACAAGTGACAGACTCGCATATCGATTTGGCTGCTGCTGCAGTTGCCATTATTGTAGCAATATGTTTTGGGCCGAATGCCACTGCTTGTTCAAATTAATGTGCATTAACCTCCATTGTACTGACTCAACAATATAAATCTCACATTTTTTTGGAGGAGCAAATACAATTCCTCATTGTAAATGGCTCCGACTAGAAAAAAAGTCCCTCAGCTGAATGGATCTCTGCTGGGCCTCTCGCTCCCTTTGCCTGTGGCAGGATGAATGAGTTAATATGTAGTCATTGTGTGAGCCAGATATACTCACACATGGTGCACTGATATCCCACATCAATGGGCTATTGCAAGTTAATGACCGGCTCTGTGAAGGCCCATTTGCGGGAAATATGGACAGAGTTTAAAAAAAAAAAAAAAAAAAAGGGAGCGGGGAAAGCAGGTGCTCCTGCCGTTGAGCAGCTCATAACCGTGCAGCGTGGTGGTGGAGAATCCCATTTGGCTGTGCGCTCTCTCTCACACAGACTCAGCTCAAGCTGAAAGCCATTCCCGCCACGTTGCGTAGACTTTCGGACCCTGGAACGAACGCTTCCCCGTCTGATGTTGCTTAAAATGTGCAAATGAATTTGCATAATCATCTGTAGGTAAATGACAGTTCTGAGCGGGCGCTGCTTCTATCTTCATTTGAATGGAAATGATAACGCTTTTAGGTATAAAAGGAGATAAGCAAAGTAATCGGGAAGGGATGAGAAACTGTGCTTTGTGAACAGGCGCTGGCATCCGTCTTCTTGCAGCGCCGCCTCCTGCTTTCATAGCGTGAGGTGGATGAATGAGCGACAGACACCCACAGCTCAACATCCGAGACATTTGGGAACATTTTTTTTTATTATTTTTATTTCTGGGAATTGTTTGAAGTCAAGGGAGGAGAAGACAATAATTAACTGGTTTAAAAAGCCAAGTACCAACACACACAAAAAAAGAAAAAAGAAGAAAAGAAAAAACCCAAAACAAAACACAATGACTGACTGATTTGCATGTAAATGAATGACACCAACTAATTTCTGCGATAAATAAGAACATAAAAAAACCCACTGAATTCCCCCAAACATAATGCAATATAAATGAGACGTGAAATTAACCATACAACTAAAAAAAAAAGAAGAAGAAGCTAATTGACAGGTTGAGCAGACAAGACAGTAATGTCACAGTGAAAATCAAACCAAAAAAACAAAAACAAAGAATCTGGAAGTCAGTAAGGTGCCAGCACAGATCTCCAAATCCACCATGATCAGTCTTTATTATCTTATACTGTTATTTTTCTTTTAGAATTCCGATAAAAAAATAAATAACATGATGAAAACATAATTTCAGACGAAGAACCCTCACGCAACATCTGAGAGAGGTGTAGACAGCGTCAGATGGTTGAATTTTCATGCGACTGAAGAATAAATGCCGTCCAGAGAGACTAGACCTCCAGCCTCTCTGGACTCGTTCCTGTAGACATCCATTATTCACTCCAGGGCAAACAAAGAAGAAAAGGACATGTTGCAACAGCGAAAATAAATAAATAAAATAATTTAATCTAATCAAATGTACAACTGCCTCGACATTACGAGGAAAAAAAAAAACTACAGAAAATTGAATTTTTCTGTAAAATAATGAGTCACCAAGCACACTGACTAGCTGTGATAAACTATGTAAACATTGTTGTTTTGACACAGTTTTCAGTGAAAACTGATGGAAAGAAAAAAAAAAACTTGGTCACACTGCAGTCAGATTTAACCCCACATTTCCTCCCCGTGTTTTTGACCGTGAGAATTACACTGTTTGCAGACACAAAGCGTGATTCATTTTAACACAGCATGTCAGCTAATGCCTAAAATAAAGGAAACGAAATCTCAGGGATGCACGATATATCTGCTTTAACATCAGTATCGGCTGATGCTGGTCATATTTTAACATGTGGCATCGGTCCGATAAGTTAACCTGGGCCGACATCAGAATCCGATGTTTGTTTCCGTCTTGTCTGCGTTTGTCTATGTGTTTCGGGAGGGGGAGGGAAGGAAGTTGGCCATGTGGTAGCTGTTTGGTCATGTGACAGTGATGACGATGCAGCACAGGATTGTGGGATGTGTCAACTGAAGCAGAGAAGCAATGTCAGCAGTGTGGTCATTTTGAAACGGTATCGAAAGGGTGGGGAAATGGAAATGTCTCTCAATGGCCATAACGGCAAACAATAACATCTGATATTGATATCGGCTCAAATTTCATATCGCCGCATCCATCCAAAATATGAAATCAGGGATTTCTATTATTAAAAGTCAAATTTAGAGAAGTAGCTGTGTATTCTACTTTTCTGAAAGCTCAGTTTGCTTTTGCAAGCTTGAACAACGTCTTGAATTTGGATGCCCAGGGAGAGAAAAATCTCGCGATACGTGGCATTTTATTCAGCTGCAGCCGTGACTGAACACTGTCTAGTAAACCCCGACTGGCCAGTATTATCTTTGACAACAGACAGAAAATCATTCATTTTAATAAATAGATAAATAAGTAAAGAGATAAATGAAAACAAACGAGAAATAAAAAAGACACTTTTAAGCACATGTATACTTTACCTCTTATGTCCATGACGGCTACATTAAATGAACCATTTGAATAGCAATTGAAAAAAAACCAAAAACGTGTTTTGACTTCCAACTTTCCCCAACAATCATGATTTCTTGAGGTCCCTCACTTACACAGATGCCAGCACCACATCACATACACCTCACATGCATGCTCAGAATGGCCAAAATGACAGTGATCATATCTTACAGGGTTACAATGGACAGGGTCAGTAGAACTCCAAGGATTACACACCTCTTCACAGTCACTTGGGGTGGTGTGGGGTGTTTGAGTGATAATTCACACTGCCGAATGTCTCCAGCGGGGACTTTTCAAATTGTCCCGATGAAGTTGTACTGCATTGTCTCTTTGTAACGCTTACAATAGTAAGTGTGCTTCTGTGAGCTGAAGTTCATCTGTAAGCGACTCCACGAGTCTAGAGTTCTCAAGAAAATGTGTTCTTTTTAAATCACAGTTGCCAATATGGTACTGTCAAAATGTCTTTACCTTTGTTCCAAACAGTTTATTCATGTGTTGTGAAATTATTTGATTTCTATACATAATATTCCTTATCCTTGTCTTTCGGTCTCTTGCTACTGGCACTGCCTTTGGCGCTGCCACTGGGTGTTTTATCCTTCACTACAGCGCCATTGGTTTGCGCAGAGTTGCTGATGTAGTTGCGCGTTTCGTCCACCTGGTAGGAACCCTCGTCCCTGTTTCTGTACTTGTACATAGCGTAGAGGAGAATTAGGATGCAGAGAGCAGCAGCTGAGACAATTCCCACCACCATGCCCGTGGTACTGCTGGATTCACGAATCACCTCCGAGACGGGGGGCACGCGCCTCACCACGCCAGGCACCGTGGGCAAGGCGGCGGGTACTGTGCGCAGCATGGGTGAAGTGATGAAGGGGCCCCTTGGCTTGGTGCCGTCCACATCAAAGGACGTCGGCAGGGGAAGCAGGACTGGCATGTCTGGCTGCAGAGGTTTTACCTCACGGTTGTCCATTTTCCCTGCAGGCAGCTTGGGTGGCATATCCGAGGGGACCGCCACCGGTGGCGAGCCCCGGATGTCAGGCAGAGGCGAGGTGGGTGTAGTCCTACCTGCCTCAGAGGCTTTGCTAGGCCTCAAGTCTTTGGGTTCCCACTTGGGCACGAGAGCTTTGTAGCCGCCTTCATAAGCCGATGTAGTCAAGATCTTATCTGTTACCAGGGAGAAGGTGGTGTAAAAATCTTCATCGTCAGTCGGGGGCAGGCTAGAGTCGAAAGCTTCGCCAGAGCCAAACCCCGAAATCACCATGCCATCATCATCATCATCATCACCATCATCACCACCATCACAATCATCGCTGCCTCGGTCCGACAAGCAAGGTACCCCCGCCTCAGTGGCCATGGCCAAGGACTCTTTGGTGGTGTCGATAATGGTGAGGACGGGGTGGAGGGTTGGGGGAAGGGGGATGAAGGGTGAACGGGTGGATACAGAAGGGATGTCTATGGGGTCCTCGACTAGCACAGGGACGACTAGCTCCCCTCCTGCAAGCGGAAAGAGAAAGAAAGAAGTCAGAGGATAGAAAGTTTCCTAACACCAAAGCAAGAAGCAAACGGACACCAAAAAAAAAAAGAGAACGGAAAAATGCAAGAAGCAAAGCTCAATATGAAGACAAAATAAAACCAAAAGGAAATGGAGAAAGAACAGAAAGTACGGTACCAGTGCAAAACCAAATTAACTCAGAACCAAACGAGACCAAAACTTAAAAGAAAACAGCCATAAATTAGGTTTACATTGCATCAAAAGGCTTTGAGGGATGCACAAGGGTGAGCCACATTAACCTGATACAGTACCTCACATTAACACCTACATATCCTATACATTCAGAAAGCCGTGTTCTGTGCTATTCATGCGGACTTATTTCTTCATATGAGGTGAGCTATAATTGCTGCTTTTTCATTCTGTCTGCAACTACTTAAATGAAAACTAAGAGCTGTCAAATGGAACATTTTATTTGTCCTTTGAGTGTTAAGTTCAAATGATTGACTGTTAAGTATATATTAAAAAAGCCGGACTACAATTAGTAATGCAGTTATGTTAATGGCCCTTAAACCAAGTCAACAAAAGCCATCATAAAATAAAAGCACATACTCTGTCCGATGCTTTTGTGTAGTATTTGTACAGTTTTACAATTTGTGCATTGTTTGGACATTGTTGAACAGGGTTTGTATACTGTATGGCATCTCTTCGATCTTTGTAAGGTCTTGCTGTTTGCATTGTGTTTGTATGGTCTTGGTACGATGTTCGGATGATTCTCGTACAAAATCAGGCAGTGTCTGTGTGATCTTTGTGTTGTGTTTTGTATAGTGTTTGGTAAAGTCTTGTTCAGGGTTACAGGTACAATATTTGACCAATCCTTGTATGGTGTTAGGGATTGAACGATATTAGTACAAACTTTGCATTGGTACAGGCTTTGTACGGTGTTTGTATGAGAAATGTTCAATGCTTTCATTGTGCTAAGAAAATGTTTGTATGGTGTTAGTTTTTGTTTGGCTTTCCTACCTTGTTACAGGGCACTCTACAGATACTTTGGGTAGGGTCTGTCCAGTTTTTGCGATATTTGTCCAGTGGTGGACAGTTTGTATGGCGTTATCTTGCATGGTGTTGGTATTTGTATGAATCTACCATGTTGTTCTGTATTTAAACAACATTGTTGCAATTTTTACGTACCCTTTTAAAGTGTTTTGGAGTACAAGCAAAGCATAAACGGTTGATCTATGTAGTTGCCTTATCCTCGGTGGGCTCCCCTAATTGTCCTAACCTCTTGCCTTTTGACCCTACAGTTACCACAATGGCACCGGGCAGTTCAGCGACACCTGAATGTTTGCTGACTTGATCTTGGATCTTGCTTGTAACAGCTTGTGCTCCCCATTTTGGCATGTAAACCAAAGAAATGAATCCCTTCCCCATAACTGTCTATTTCTAATAAACCCATTTCCCTGTAGGACACCTACAAAGCGCCTGAAACATTCAGATGTCAAGTGAAGCTGCAGTTCCTCTTGCCAAAGTGGCTTGTTTGTACATTGCAAAGGCTCACAAACGGCACTATAAAGAGATGCAAACCTTTTGGAACAATAAAGAAAAACAGAACGGAAATGGAAAAGAAAAAGAAACTTTAAAATAATATGATAGTAATTGAGGCATTGCAAAAAGAGTTTTGAATTAGAGCAAACATTGTAAAAAAAAAGAAAAACAAAACATTCACAAAGTAAAGCCACAGATAGAGCTATTCAGATAAAGGATTAGTAGGAGGTAAGAAGGAAAACAGGTAAAGAAAACCAAAGTCAGCTCGTAAAAAATCATAAAAGCCTACAAAAAAAAGGAAGAAAGCATACCATCAGCTTTTTTCAACTTACATCAACAAATTGCCCGCATGATTTTGGCAGGAAGAAAACAAAATTTACAAACAAAAGTTGTGTAAGAAGGCCTTAGCACAGGTTAGATTCTCAGCTTCTGATTACGTAGTATATTATTCTCTGTTTAGACAGGATGGTATAGGGAGGCAACAACACATACATCCACACACATGACATGAAAGTAATCTTCGCCATTCTGCTCAGGAGATCTTTTTTTTTTCTACTTTTAAAAGTTGTTTCGTTTTATAAAAAAACAAAAAAACAAAACAAAAAAAACTGTACAGTTATGATTCCTACTTTTATCATTAAGTCTCCATAAATATTTACAGCCTGATCAGATGACTCTGTAGCTTTTTTTTTTTCTTCTTCTTTTGCTCAACATTAACTTGTTCATCAGTCATGAACAAAATGAACTGTACATATTTTAAGAGTCTCTACGTAAAGGGTTTGGGAGGAAGGAGCGTGAGACGGGGGTAGGACCTATGAACATACTAGGAAGGAAATGACATAGATGGGGGTGAACGTGTACATCAGTTGCCATGTCCATGTAAAGGCGGCACGAAGCGGTCGGGCGGCATTAGAGCTTTTGGCTGTAAGGAAGGGATGGGGATATACAAACAATGAGCATATACATGCCCATCTACAAAAGAGAACAGCACTCTCAACACTGACAGTTTTACAAACCCTAAGCTGCAACTTCTTTGCCATGCACAAAAAAATTCGACATTCATCGATTCGATCCAAATTTCCAATTGAAAATAGCTATCCAAGAACATGAGTGTTGAAGATAAGCACAGAAACAGTTTGGAAGAAGTTTCGATAATAGTGGCGGGGCGGTCTGCTTTGGAGGTGGCTTCTCTTTTTTCTCTATGAAAGCATGAATTTGAAACTCAGATATAGGCGCAAGAATTTTAAATCCAATGTTAAAAACCTTCTAAATGTGTAGTAAATTCACAGGGAAAAGAGGAAGCGTTATTCGAGCAAAAGGGATAATTCAGGATTTTTGAAGTGAGGTCCTGTTTTAAGGGTATAATTAATGTCTTACCTACAGTAGGTAACTGCTTTGGTATTTTTGGTTCTGGAGGAACCCGCGCCGAAGCTAAAGGCATGTCCGAGGAGGACCAAGACCAACGTGAACAACTCCAGTCTCCAAATAAAAATAAACAATGAACTCACAGGGCTCTTTCGTTTAATAAACGGTTGTCTTGTTTGTTTGGAAAGGGTTAAGTTACATTAAACCATATATTATAAACTATATTTTAACCCTCAGGTCTATAAAAAAAGAGTAGATATAAATGTGCGTATAAAGTATCCAAAATGATGGATAATTGGGCATACAGGTAACCACTAGATGGCGGTGAAGGATTTTGAATGTTATAATGGTTTGTGTAGGATTTGCATCAACTGACATTAGTGGACTACAAAAACCACCTCAGCTCTATTAAGACCGGAAGCAGTTTGTGGTGAATTAAAAATTGTCTACTTAGAGCATCAGCCCCGTTTTACAAAAAAGAGGCTGAAGGATGAAATCTAGAGCTTTGTCGCGGAATCTCAGTAGAATCTTTTGAATCTGGCTCTTAAAAGGCCATCAGGAAAACATTTCTGAGCATTACATCCAAAGAGGTTATTTGGTTCCCATATTGTGAAGACCTAAGGGACACTAACTGCCTGATTTGACCTGGTCCTGCAAAGATATTTTGACTTATTTAAGAACCAAGTTCTTTTCAGCTAAAGATGAAAACATTGTGTTTGTGTGGATGGGGCGATGATTTAAAGTAGGGATGCACAGCATCATGTTGGCAGATGTTAGTGGTTATTTAACATATCACTATTGGTCCCATTGGTAAAACTGGGCCGCTATTAATAACTAATGTTTATTTCCATCTTGTTCCCGTTTGTGTATGTGTTTGGGGAGGGTCGTGTTTGGACATGTGAAACTCATAGGGACGGGGTGTTTAACTAAAGCAGAGGAGCCATTATGAGCAATGTGGTCATTCTTTCACAATGTTGAAAGGGTAGGGAAATATATCTAATATCACTAAATATTTGCTTTTGGCCATAACAGCAATATTAGCATTGGATATCAATTTCTAATTTAGAGGTTCATAAAGTAAAAAAAACTAACAAGAAAAAACAAAACAATGATGTCTTTTTGAGACTGAAGTAATTATAAGACAATAGAAGTTCACTTTGGTCTGGGCCCCTCTTGGAGGAGCCGCTTGTTTCAGCTTCCAGGAACAACTAATCTGGCTTTATCCTAAATGGAGGCGACAATAAATGTATCCTCCACAGCAAATGCATACTAAATACTTGACCTTTTAACAGAACCCCACTTGAAAATTCCTGAACTAGCCCTTTTAGGAAGAAAAAAAAATCATCATAACATTGTCAATTCTCAGCAAATTAGCAGAAAGTTAAAAAAAATGGACATTATCAGAAAAAAAAAGGAACATAGCTGTGCATATATGTGTGTGTTAACATATATGCACAAAAAAAGACCAGAAGCAAGCAAGAGACAAAGAAAGAAAGACATTAAATCTCTCACACTATCAAAGATGAACAACCAGAAAGCACACACTGATGCAGACGAAGAGAGGGGGGGACAGCTTATAGGCAAAATGTCACCACCTTCACATAACTAATAATAACCATATTATTAGTTACTTTATTACATTTCTCTTGTTAGTATTTTTAAACACAGGACAGGGCGTGCAGTCTGGATGTACGTCAGAGAAAGAGAGGAAAAAAACAGGTGGGGTTCTTTTATTTGTTCCTTTGGATTTTAGTTCCACTGGAAGAAGTTGGGTTAATGCATGCCTTAAAGTAAGTTGCATTTAGGGAGAGTAAGATACAATAACAATACAGCAAGCTAGGGGGGGAAGAGGTCAAGAAGGGAGGGGGTCTACGGTGAGTGAAGGGCACTGCCAGCAAGGGCTGTGGGATATTTTCTCTAGCCAAACCATTCATTAGTGGTTAACAGGGAGAGAAGGTGCACGGTGGGTGATGTATAACCAACATTAAATGGCATTTAAGCCCACCACATCCGCTAATTAATCAAGAGGCGGAGTACAGTGGTAATTAATGAGCTCCCTTTTTTTTTTTTGGTGAAATGTTTAGATGCTTTGTGTTGCGTGCATAACCAACAGCCTTTGTTTGACAGATTAACATCTGGAGTTCCACAAGAGGGCGCAGGGCGGCGAGTATTTATTTATGCCTCTGGTGAATTCAACGAGACGTACGCATTTGTCTTCGCGTATCAGCTCTGGGTTCCTCCTCCGCAGGCTCCGGGAACGGGAGCGCCGCTCGTCTCGCAAAACCCCGGGAACGCGAGCTCGTGACGTTTCCCGCCGCAAACGCGCGATCTGTCATCCGCCGTGCAATGCCCCGGCAATACCATAAAGTGCCCTGATGAATAAACAGCAGCAACAGCAACAGCGCGGCTGATTCCATCCCCGGCCTTGTTTATCCAGCTCTGCCCTCCTTGTTTGCATCCTTTCACTATGCTCCTTGGCAAACGGCTCTCGGCAACTGTTAGCTTTACTCTGTATCAACAAAACACTTGGGTGAGGGGGGTGGGGGTGGGGTGGGGGGGGTTTGCTGCAGTTAGGGATCTCCAGTAAAGTCAGTGCAGAGGACCTTGATGTTTGGTAAACACTTTAATCCTGTGTAAGCTCCCGCACAAGCGCCACTCGTCTTGCTCGATATCTGAGGCAGACAAACACTGCGTCTTGCTAATAGGTTTGCTCAACCAGATTGAGTTTGTTTTTCCAAACTTTGCTTGATGGATGAGGATTTTTACTCTGAGTCCTTTAGAGCTAATAATTATCCCCCCCCCAAACTCCCCCCGGTAGACCCGCTGCCACGGACTTAGTTTTTCCTCCCATTTAGCTAAAACGAAGGCCCAGCCCTTTGAAGAGGGGATGGGTCTTTGTGCAGCCTGACTGGTCTTTGCATCAGAGAAAGAATCCCATTTGTAGAATTAAAAACATCAAACAGGCTTTATTTTAGGAACTCATCCTTTTCTCATCCCAGCGTGTGAGAAGAAGTCTTTCTGCTTCTGTGGAGGGTCAAAACTGCCACAATTCAATCAGCAAAATAATCTAAAATGAACACTTATACATGTGATAATTTAGATAAAGTTGGGCAAATATAAATAAAGAAATAATATGAGGTGTCAATATATATCAAATGTTTCATTCAAATAAAAATATATTTTTTGTTTGTTGAATTTGAAATGAAAATGTAATACATGCAATTGATAATGCATTTATTCATCTATCAATATTATAATTCATTTATGAATGTTAAAAATAAGTAGCAATTTCTTAAATATTGATCAGATTAGTTAAATAAAATTGTTATAATACATTAGATTAAAACTAAACAAAATCATATCTTTAAAAAATCATATGTTTAAAAAAACTAAATATTGAATTGAACATTAAACAACTATTTGTTTTTATGTATTTGATTTCAACAAATAAAGTTCCACACTAGAATAAAAGATGTTATAGTGTCACCTGGAACCACATCATGTCTGTCTGTCAGACTTACCAAAGTTCTTTGAGCAGGAATAACACTGCTATATTTTATAAATCATTTTGATATTTAACTTTAATTAATCATCAAACCTTTAATTTTTCTTCATAACAAGTAACTCACAAATTCTGTAATTGTAAATAGTTTTTTGTTAATTGTTTTGTGCGTGTTACAATTCTATTTAAATATTCACAAAGGAATAGTAAAGAAATTATTTATTTGTTAGGTTGCATCAGTTTTGGCCTTTGATACAAATTAATGCAATTTTTTAATTCTCACATTAAATAATTTCATTAAACATTTAAATAATGCCAGCTAATTCCCAATGTAACTAAAATGATAACATATTTGGTAATTGCACAACAGTTCAGTTGCGACCCTACGTGGGCATTAATGGCCCAAACTACTGTCTTGCGAGGACCTTGACAGTGGATGGAATCTTTTCAATAGGTTAATCATGGGCATTTTGGCCCCTTACATCTGTGGGGAGATATTGGAAACAGGGTAACGTTCTTCCTCGAGTAAAGGAGGAGTCCAGAGTGCCCATGTCTAACAGAGATGCACTGTTAAAGCCGTAGTTAAAGACTGGCTTGACTACCGGTTAAAATGTACAATTAGCAGACGTAATGTAACTTGGATACCCTGAATGGCAAAGGCGACTTTTTTGGGGGGGGGAAAGCATGAAAAATGCACACGGTAATAGAAAAGTCATACGGCAAGATTTTTTAAAAACTGGTTGGCTGTCAAAGGAAACAAGACAATAAGTTTGAGCTTTATAACAGTCTGGTGAGAGATTCCAATATACAGACTTCAAAATCACACATTTAGAGGTAGCTAAACTTATCAATGCCTTGAAAAGTTCTAAGGCCAAGAATGCTTAATGGTTTAAGCTCTGGTTTTATGAAAGAAAATAAGGATTTTTTTAAAAAAATCACATTTATTAATTGTATCATTTAAGGATGCTGTTGTACTATAGCTTGCAAATTGAAAGGGGGAACCCCAATCTTTAAATCTGGGAATACATGTGAGATGGTATCCAACAACAGACCAGCCAGTGTGTTACCAATGTTATCAAAAATAGCTGAAAATGGGTTGTCCAGCTTCTTATGGTGGATCTTAACTGTGGCGATAGTCTGCATCCTTTTAATTCACTCCAGAGATTCAACAGAATCAGCTCTGTGTGTATTGATTGGAAAAAGTTGAAGGTATGTTAGATAGAGTAGTGTTGGCGCAATAAAAAGTTATTTTGTCTAGGTTGACTCACAAACTTTTCTACACATTTTCTGAATTGGTATGAACAGTAGATAGAGTTAATTCACCTTGCCTAAAGATTTCAACAGGTGTACCTCAAGGGTCAGTCATTGGGAAAATTTTATTTTCTCTATTTATTTTAATTGTTGTCAGACGTTCATATCCTGCTGTACACTGATGACGCTGTGATTTTTTTAGCCTGACCAACCAGACTAACTTTTGCCTCTCCTTGATACGATTGAAGTTAGTCTGGAACTACTCCCGTAGAGGGCTTTTTCTGGGGCGCAAAGTAATACAATCAGAGAAACTGCAGACATAACGTAAAGAAGCAGACTTTTTAAAAATAGTTAAACCAATTCCAATTGGGAATTGTGGGTGCGTGTTTCTACAGTTGGGGGTGTCTCCATACACAGTCACACAGTTGTGTTAACATGTCTGATGTGAGCCCAGATACACACCAGTGTAAATGTGTAACTTTATGTTTTTATGGGAAGCTTGGTTACAATTTGGAACTGGACAACTAGCCTGAAATGTTGTGTATACTCTATTTCTTATATAAAAATATTTAATCTTGATGTGTTCCTTCCTTCTTTGTCTTTTTTTTTTTTTACTTTTTTTAGGTCATTCAGCCTGTACCCTCCAGCACAGAGACAAACAATGAAACTCAGCCTTGGGTGTAATTGGGTGCATTTACATTTGTGTATTTCAAAATGTCCGTAATGCATAATGTCCCTTTTTAGCAATCAAAATTGATTAAATTAAATTTAACATAATTATTTATTTAATATTTTCATGTGTGGGACTGCCTAGCCTTAAAAAAAAAAACACTATTAAATGTTAAAAGCCTAACACAATCATTGTTGTGCAGTTGTGTTGCTGTGCAGGTTTAATGATCTAATGTTACGGTCTGGAAAGAAAGATGAGAAACGAAACAATGAAATAATTACATAACTTTTAGATATAAAAGTCTTAATTGATTCAAATAATCTAACTTTAATATTGAGTCATAAATCTTCACTTAAATTATTAGTTTCTTGACTTGCGGCACTCCTGACCCTTAATATCTGCTGAATGGGTGCACAGCTTTCTCTCAAAAAAGGAATTTAACTGAATCAGATCTGATCGACCACATCAGCAACTCCAGGGCTACAGATGCAGGAAACTCAGAGCAACACTTTTTCTCCACTTCCCTCCAACTCCTTCCGCTGCTTTCTTTCCCCAACCTGATCCGCCTGTCCATCTGGTGTTTGCTGAGGCTTCCAGGTGGAGATGAATCCCGACGTGGTGCGAGGGATTTTCACAATGCAACACGGTAAAAGCGAGCGCCGGCACGGTCTGCAGCCGAACCGAGTCAATAGGATTTTGATGCAGCAAGATGCGGGTGAGGTAGTGGTTTGGGGGGCCCTGAAATCCCATTATGACGCATGCATTGTGCTTAGAAAACCTGCTTTAGCAGATTCATTCACCTCCACCTACTGTAGGTGCCGAACTGATTACCGGGGGAACCAGCAGGTAGCGCTCAGAGTTATGGCAGGGATTGTACTAGTGCGCTGTGCATTGGCTGAGCTTCCAAAAAAATGTGCACCTTAAAAGCCCTCTTACCCCGTTTAAATATCTTATCCCGTCTCCGCACGCCTTCAGCTGATGGAAACCTAAATTGCCACTGCACTGCAAAAATAGACCTAAAAATAAGAAATTTTGTCTTGAAATTAAAGTAGTTTTCCTTGATTTGAGCAGGTAAATAGGACTATTTGCCAATGGAATAAGATTTTGCACTTAAAATAGGAACAATTCATCTTCATTGTCTTATTTCAAGTGCAGTTTATCTAATTATCTTATTTTAGGGGTAAAAATACTCATTCCATTGGCAAATAGTCTTATTTACCTGCTCAAATCAAGGGCAAATACATTCATTTCAAGAAACTTTTACTTATTTTTAGTTTCTCTTTTTGCAGTGTGATGGTCATTCATTCCAATCTTAGAAGCTGAACGTTTTGTCTGCGAACAGCTCTGAAGAGCGGAGACGGCGTTGCAGGGATGGAAGAGCCACCGACGACTCTGTTCTGGAGCGTTGGAAAAGGTCCTTATCTGTCATCATGCGGCTGGCTGCCCCGCTGGTGCGCTGAATTGGCATCTCCAGCAGGCGTGGCGACTCGCCCCTGTCAGCTGGTCGATTTGCTGCACAGCCATTAGGCTGCGCCTCTGCACTCGGCGGACATGTGTCAGCTGGATAACCTTTAAACTGATCTCGGCTCGGCGCTGAAGTGACAGCCGACCCACTGGGCCATAACCAAGGCCGGAGTCGACGCCACGAGGAAACCCAGCGATGCATCCCTATCATACCTCATCCTCTACCTCGCACTCTCACTCTTCATGGGCAGTAATGGAGAGAACCCTGCCTTCAGTCTAACAGCAGCGTGAGTAATAGACCCCAAATGTTACCCATCCAAAGCCAATGAGATGAGGAGACATTTATGCTTATAT